>NW_023998432.1:4745932-4972264 GCF_014805625.2 Glossina fuscipes
TTCGCGCTTCGTTAGTTTTTCAGACAGAACTAAGCACATTTCCAAAATATTTGACTTGTTCTTGTCTTGTCCTTTTTTAGTTTTGATTTAACAGAATTTAGCAAGAGACTTGTTTTATTCTTATTTTGTTAATTTTTCAATACCGTTTGCTTTTATATTTTGCAGAACTACCAGTGATAAGTGTGCACAACGCTTTTAAAGTTAAAAGTCTTCTTTTTACTAAAAAAGTTTTTTTTACATCTGACAACTTTAAAATATTCAAATTGAAAATTGACACAAAAAACAAAAACTCCAAAACTTGGGACTACAATATGTTATTGCAATCCGACAAGCTCCTAAAGACGTCTGTCCAAAATGATTGATCTCATTGTGATTGACAGAGTAGACCTCCTGACCTGTTCTATAAAAGGAGATCGTGCGCTATTGTTTAACACTTAACTTTTTTTCGAACGAAAAACTTGAAGTTTAGCGAAAGATTTAGGTTTCGTTCCCTTCTGCATCTACCTAACTGTCAAAATAATAGAACGATGAACTCGGTATTTTGGAGAATCCGGAGCTCAAAATGCGTTGAAATGGAATGGCAAATTCTTTTGTATTCTGTAACCAATGGTATGTGTAATTATTGCATCTATGTATACCGACAAATGCCGAAAATGACTGCCTTATAGTAAAATGTAATGACCCTAACGATCGATACACTTCTAAATTTTTATCTCTTAAGCTTTATATTTTCCGCTTTATCTGCAATTTCAAAAAAACTCCGCAAATTAAAGGTGCGAGTAACTCAAGTGTACACCCTTTAGAGCGATTATAGTATTTTATTATAGTATAGATTTTTATAGTTTTTCATAATTTTTGCATAACATAAACTTTTCAATTTGTTTATTAATTCTGCGATTGGCCAATAGATCGTTCATGAAGTTTGATAACTAATTTTACAATAATAACAATGACTAACTACGACAACTCTTGTAAATATGTTTGCAGTATATTTCTTTCAAACATTTTCTCACCGTTGATTTTTAAAGTTTACTTTTCCCTTTTGGTTAAGTAATGCTACAGAGTACGGTTGACATTTAACATGAGATTCAATAGATATCTACAAGAACTAGAAAAAAAATCTCACACAATATAATGAAACAACAAAACAGTCTGTTGGTCATACTTTAATGAAAACTGATTCGGAATTATTTCTTTTTCATTATTTTATTTAAAAACTTACACACCCAACCCAAATAATCTACCGCAGGTAAAAATACGCCGTGCCTATCGCCTACATACATATGAACATGTTATGCAGTCGTCACTTTGCATAAAGCAATAGATCGCTATATCTGTATATGCCCACATAAAAAAACAAGAATAACATTTATATAAGTTTGACAGTTAAATAGAACTATAAATAAATTTAAAATAATAGAAATACGGCGGTTTACCGCCGCTTTTTAACTTTGAGCCAATCTCACCTCTTAACCAACATAAAAGTCACACGTTACACGTTAAAGATTATTACATCGTCTTTACATATTCCACCTTAAAATAACAAAAAATAAATTTGCGTCATTTGTAGAAAATTTAATACATCCAGCGTACCCATGACGCGATAAAGGTTGTCCCTCTGTTTAAGGCATGCAGAAACACGCATCAGAGGCTTAAGAAGATTTATGTGTACTTGTCTAATGTAACATTTTGCGAAGATATGCTCATGCTTGATTTGCGTTGTAGGAACACTCATGATTGCAAAAATTGAGATGGAAGGTTGGGAGTTGCTTACTTGAGGGGAACTGATTGAAGGGGTGGCAACCAAAAAGAATTAAAATTTAATGTTTCCTACTTTCTACTTTCTGCTAGAATAGCTTCTGCGTACAGTGTAAGCTCCCATATAAGCCAACTAATAGGCCTTTAGGCCGTTGTAGTAATAATACCCTAGACGACTTCCGATTAAGGTTGTCCTAAGTTTGTGTGGACGTCTACGCCGTCCATAACCGCTAAAAATAAATCAACTTTCTAATTTATAAATAGATATGTCTGTCCTCTGTCGTTTTAAAGTATTGGGACAAAATTTTGGTGCACTGACAAGTTTCGGCCCAGAAACGCAACATTTTGAAAAAGGATTGGATCGGACGGAATTTTCGAGAGTACTTCACCACGCACATGTTGCAACAATGAAAAAAAAAATAATGGCGCAAAGTCCTAAGGATATGGCAAATAATAAAGAACTTGACACTCGAGCTCAGCTTTGATAAAACTAGTCATAGGAAGTCGTAAGTTTTAACGAAGAAGACTTAATAACCGCACAAGATTCAAATTTCTAATTTTATCGCATAAATTAAATATAAGTCCGCGCAATAGGTAGCCTTTTTATAATTTGTACGTCCTTAGATATACTTTCATTTCTTTCTGCTCATGGAAGTGGTCAGAAGTAAAATAAAGGCGCTAAAAATAAATGTCTTTACAAATTGGAATAGTACCTAAAGGCAAAAAAGGCCCTCTTTTGGCTTCCAAGAGTGAATCTCGGAAGTTGGTTTTTGGAAAAATTCTGTACGTTATATATGCACGCATACTCCTTTTATACCAAAGCTTGCTGGTCACTTATATATGCTTTCCTTAAATGTAATATAAGGATGAATTAGTTCAAAAACTGTTTCATCTCTATGAAAAGCGGAGAAATCGTGTGTGAGTCACCTTTAGATTTGATAATCAGAAAGTACTGTCTTGTGGAAAGTGCGGAGCACATGTTCAATTTTTGGTAAACAGTTTGTAAAATCTTCACTGTTTATTTCGTCGAAACGAAATTTGTAAAATATCTCTTTCGTTGAAATAAAAGTCCCTGTTTCCCTTAGTGTAAATTTTGTTTTATCTCAATATGAAGAATTTTATTTTCATTGCGAAATTCGTTTTTCTTTTTTGTATCCTTCACCATTTGTGGTACAGCGGTTGTGTGCAGAAAGGCTTAAGACAGACCCCCTTCTATTATACAAATCGATTTATAAAATGAATCTGAACTGCCTCCCACTTTGTCGGTCTACGCATCCGACGGTCTGTCTATCTGACGCCTATCCATCTAATTTGTGTTCAACCTACAGATCGCAACTTTTGAGATATTCTAACAATACTTAGGGCACTGACATGCTTAGGCCCAAAGTCAGACACTACAAAAATTGGTTTCGATCAGACCAGTTTTGTGGCCACTTCTCATAAAACTTACTTTGGTTATATAAAAAAAATTTTAAGCTTTCTCCACGGAAGCCGCTGGGTAGGTATATTTCGGCCCACTAAACTCATGTGCAAATTTTGGATCGGATGAAGCAATTTCTTCTTCCATCCCCTCCTATATAACCGTTCCTATGAAATCTAAAGCTTCATATGGCAAAGTTAATTTTTAATATTTTATAATGTAAATAGGTTCCTAGGATCCATTTAACACAAAAATTACTCGCACCAAATTTGCATCGTGTCGACCTATTTGATAGACCTAACCCTATATAAAGGTAAAAGTAAGCCCATATATAACAAAAAAGACTCGGATCTATAGTTTTTTTGTATTGAAAGTAAGTGAAGAATAATAAAACTTTAAGACAGTGGAACGTAACCCACGTCAAGCTTTGCATATTATGAGAGCGAACGCATTTTTATTTTCATTTTAAGATAAGTAGGAATAGCTTTAGCTGCTCAAAAAAGGATTATCAAATCAATACATGTTTTTCGTAAAAAATGAAGACTTTTTAAAACAACTAGAAATTTTCAATCTTATATAAGTTTTCTTTTATTTCCATCGACACAAGGTTGGTGTATTCAATTGTAATATGCAAATATGACCCTCAGAAACCCTACAAAGTCGATAAATACATGGTCGGTACCAAAATGTGAATCAATCTAAAAATTTCGGTATTTCCGTCTGTCCGTCTGCGCAATGTCTGTGCTAAGTTTAATAGCCTATCTGAAAGCTAGCTTACGCTTTTATTTTTCGGCTAGTTTTGCTTCACGTATGTACAACAGCTGCTAAATCTACTCTCTCATATTTGTAAAATTTCCCGAATAAATAGCACACATTTTGTCTAGTAGTGGTTGTTCTCAGTTAGGAATGGTAGAGCTGCAGCAGCAGAAGAAGGAGACAGCTATAAGAAAAACAGCTGTAGTAAATGAAAAAATGTGTAGAAAAATGAAAACAAAAACATATTTACTCCCCATCTAAAAAATAAGCTTGAATAATAAAAGTTAACCAGTATATTTTTAAATGTTAATATGTAATCGTTTAGTGCTAATTAATATAAAAGTGTTAAGCAGTATTAAGCTTTGCCACAACATCTTCCACCATTTGATGGAAGGGGATCAAACTTCGCGGATGACAATCGTTATAAGATAAAGAAGGGCGCTGACAACCCGATTACGCTGCCTGAAAATGTGTAAGTAGTTTTTTTCGATGTATTTGCGAAGAAACGAAACTCGTGCGTATTTATTACATCTTTTATTTATTTCATATTACAGTTTAAAAAACATCATAAATTTTGTTAGCTCATTTTATGAATAAATTGAAAAAACAGCAAAACTCACACTTTTTAAAGTGGAACTGTAAAAATCCCAGCCAAATTTGTACACTATATCTAACTTTGATGTTTTTTCTCAAACGTTGATACATAGTATGCATGCCTTTGTTTATTATCACCATCTTAAATGGCATACCTTAAACAAGTTTTTCTCAAAAGCTCGGTTCAACTTTTTGCCATTCAACTTGAACAGCTCTCTTCAAATCGTTCTGAGAACTGTTAGAGTGCTAACGAATTTTCCTATCGAGATAGCTCAACAAATTCTCGATAAGGTTTCTACCTGGACTCTGGGTTTGTGCGTTCATGACATACGGATAATTATATAACAACCAGTATCGAATCGCCCATTATAACCCTTATGCTTAACGTCTCTAGCTTGGTAAAAACAAAAGTCTTTACCAAGAACAACTGTTTCCTTGCAAACGAGCAAGCGTTCTTTCAAAATATTAAGGGCATGTGCTGATCCCTAATGCCCTCATCAAAATGCATTACACCGGGTCCAGGCGCTGAAAACGAACGCTATATCACTAAAGACCCACCACCGTGTTTTACTTTTCGCCTGATATTTCAGGCAAGGAACGCTTAATTTAACTTCCATACGTAGGGGCTGTTATCCGAGCCAAACCGGTCGAACTTGCTTTCGTCAGTGAATAGCACGTTGTCCCTAAGTGAAACAGCTTTCCACTGGTGTTCCCTGGCGAACTGAAATTTTGCTTTTTGATTTCTTTTGTTGATATTTGGTTTATGCCTTGCTCTTCTACCAGTGAAATCAGCCGTGTTGTTTTAATGTAGTTCTTATTGCTTGTGGGCAAAATTTTTTTCCAAATCCCTTTCGGCAATTTCTGCGATTTTCGATGGACTTAAAAACGGTTCCGTTTTGACTTGCCGTAGAATATACTGCTCATTACTCATGGAGAAAATTTTGTTGCTGGCTACTTTGCATTTATTTGCAACCCTTTTCTCAGTTTTGTATCGCTTTAGTATAAACTTAAAAAAAATTCCATAATCAATACTGTCAACAGTTCGAAAGTAATGGTTATAGATAATCTCTTTAAGAGATCTTCCATACAAAATCATGGCTAACCCCAGTCTTTTGTTTTATGACAAGATAATCAGTTATAATTGGGAATAATATTTAAGAAATGGTGAAATGTCCTCTTTAGGAACTGGAGCTCGGAGTCTACACAACGTGAGATATCCGAGGTATATTCCCATATAAACAACTAATAATTAGGTTAGTGTTTGCCCTCTTGAAAATCTTATAATGAATGAACAGGTTTGACAGAGAGCGATAGAACAAGTAATGAATGGTGTAAGATGCCAGGTATTACAGCTTGAGCACATTGACCCGATGCAAAATTCTCACTTAGGGTAAAACGCTGAGTAGATACGCAAGTTAAAAACGAGTCGATAAGCAGTTGTGCCGGAGAGAGGGATCACACACTAAACACGTCGGCGCGGTAGATGAATCCCAGCTACAACTCTTATTTATAGTATAGTATAGCAACTCTGTGCGCGCGGTATAGTCGTATATATTTTTTTTCGGCCAATAATATTTTAATTTCTTGTTGAATTTCGTGGCTATTTTGCCTTATTGTGTATGAATTTATAATATACTTTGAGAAGAAAGTGAGTGAATTTACAGTAAAACAAGTATTTTGTCTTTACGCTTTGATTCATTTCAATTTTTACAAACAAAAATTTTGAGCTCTGATATAAATCTCCCTTCTTTTTGTTTTTTCTCTCTTTATTTTTTCGGTGTTTGTAGTTTGTGTTGCCTTTGATATCTTGTTACAGTGTCAACGTAACAGAGTAGTTTTGCTCAAATTGGTTGTTAAATTTTTGTGTTGAGGATTTTTTTGCAAATTGTCTGTCTGTTCTTCATAATACACTTCTGTCTTTTAAAATGGTCATGGAGTGTTTATATACACCTTGTCGAGTGAAAACGAGCCCGGAATCTAAAAGATTCCTTTCGTGTTGGCTTTGCGATCGCTTTGGCCATGTAAAGTGTGCCGGTATTATCAGCCGTGCTGCTGATGCAATTGTTAACCCCTCGAAGGGATTGCGATGGTCATGTCCTGACTGTAGGAAAAGGGGCATAGACTTCTCGAAATTGTTCACGGAGACGAGAAATAGTTTCTTTGAGTTGATTAAAAATCTCGGCTCCTTGTGGCAAAAAGTTTCAGATCATTAAAACTAGGTTTGATGATTGTCGTTTTATTGAGCACTCCTCTTCTACCCAAGCTAATAAAATCACAACTCGTAGCGTAACGTGTGGTACGTCACCTCTAATTCCTCTTAAGTTCGATTCGTTAGTGAAAGTTAGCGCTTCCATAATGTCCTCGACGAACGTCAGCGTTTCTGATATCGCTGAGTCGGTCTGTAACAAAAAGGTTACAAATAAACCGGCAAGTCCTTCTGGTTTAAGTTATGCTGAAGTGGCAAGAGTATCGCCTCCTAGTGGCGTCACTCACTCGACTCAGGCGTCATCGCCTAAAACTCATAAAAAGTAATAAAAATCATCCTCTCCCCCTGGCTGTTCGAGTGCGAACGGTGGTCACCAAACTGGGCACGTCGCGTAAGCTGCTGCTTTGGCAACCACATCTATATTCTCCCCAACACAAAACTCCCCAGTCGTGAACCCTACTGCTCCTAGCTATAAAGACATTTGCTTGACGGCAGTTTCTCCTAGAAGAGTAATATTTGTGTCAAGACTGGCACCTGATACATCTGTGGATAACATAAAAAGTTATCTGGCGGCGAAAGTCCCATCAGTCAATCCAAAGCGGGTTAGTATTTTTAAATTGGCTCCTTCTCAATCTATAGCAATCGCTTCTTTTAAAATTTTTGTTCGACTGAAAACAGCGATATGTTGTTTGATAAACCACTGTGGCCAGTTGGATCCTTAATAAAGGAATTTATTCCTCGTGATTGTCCTCGTAATACTAAACCAGTTCAAAAAAATAAATGTTTCTTCATGCTCACTATCTCTCATTTATCAAAGTGTTGGGGGTCTAAATTCAAAAATTTGTTGTACCTTCCTAAATTCAGTGCGCACGGAGTTCTCCTGTTTGGCCTTCACTGAAACTTGATTAAAACCTGATCTACATTCGTCTGAACTTTTCCACAATTCCTTCCAGGTTTTCAGAAATGATTGATTGGATCGCATTGGCGGTGGTGTATTAATTGCCATATCTTCGTCATTTCCGTCCAAATTAATTGAATTTCCTACTGCTCATAATGTTGAATTTATCGTTATTCGAGTGAAAATGCCTAACAAACAACTATTTATAACCTGCTCCTATATTCCCCCAAATTTTGATATCTCCATTTACAAGAAACAGGCTGTCCTCATTTGTGAAGCGGTCGAGCAGCCGAAACCCACCGATTTGGTAGTTGTATTGGGAGACTTCAATTTGCCAAAATTCACTTGGTGTGACAGTGATTATTCTGGCTCTTTGATTCCTACTTCAACGTCTGATAGAGCTGTTGTGTTCTTTAACAAATTATTTGATCATAATTTGGTTCAATATAATCGTACCCCTAATTCCAATGGTAGACTGCTTGATCTCTGCTTTGCCAATTCCCGTGAGATTAATGCTAATCGTTGTCCACCTTTTAGTATATCTGAGGATCCTTATCATCCAGCAATGTGTATTTCCCTTCATCACAAGCATGATGGTTCGTTGAACTGTTTTAATTCCAAATCCAACTTTTCCAAATAAATATTACGATTTTCATAAAATCAATATTGTATTGCTAAAATATCACCTTTCACCTATAAGGCTTGATTTCTCAACTGGAAGTATTGCAAGTTTATTATCATCGTTCTACAAAACATTAAATCTAGCTATTGCTGCATCTGTTCCGATCAAGTAGTGCCGAGCTCGAAGCAGGTGTCCCCCGTGGTTTAATAGGACAATTAAATATTACAAGAACAGAAAAAACAACTTATTCAAAAAATATTCGAAAAATGGCTCTGCTCTTGACTATTTTGCTTACTCCGTGGCATGGCATAGATTTAACTCCCTCAACCACCATTATTATTGCAGATATTTGCAGTTCATTAAATCCTCTCTGTTTGCTAATCCTAAATACTTTTTTAAATTTGTTAACTCAAAAAGAAGAATTTCCACACATCCTTCGCATGTTTTTTTTAATGGCTCTGATTCCTCGGATGATTGTGAAATCTCAAATCTCTTTGCTGAATACTTCCGACAAAACTCTTCGACCGATTTATAAACAACTATCCATATCCCATAACTAATCTGGTTTCAATTCCCAATTTGGTTACTTCTGAAAATGAGGTGTTTAAAGGGTTGAGCTCTCTAAAATATAGTTGTGCGCCTGGACCTAATGGAATTCCATCATGCGTACTTAAATCCTACGCCGTCGAGTTATGTGGTGTTATCTCAAAGATTTTTAACCGTCCTTTGAATTTAGGTATTTTCCCTTCATGTTGGAAGAGTAGTTTCCTTATTCCCATTCATAAAAGTGGAAGTAGACAACTTGTTGAGACCTACAGGGACATAGCCAAGTTGAGTGTATTGCCTAAGCGGTGGAATATTTCTTCGCGGATCATTCCAAAAAGTCCGAGTAACTAAAAGAATTAGTAGAATTACAAAACAACACCTCATATCGTCCGTGGAAAAGTTTCTCGCAGTCAATATATCAGATTCTACCGCACTGAATAATTGAACCTTTTTACACTCTTTTTTTTTGCACAAACTGGGACCATAACTAACAGTCGTCCCGCAATTGTAAGTACTAATAAACAAGAGCAAGGCAAAGCTCGTATATGTAATGGTAAAATAAACTTAATTGTAAAAATTAGAAAAGTTTACCACGATTAACTCTTCTTGGTAACCCAAGTACCAAACAAGCGAAAAGAAATAAGGAAATCAACTATTTTAAGAATTTTCATTGAGTTTAACAGAAATTTCTAATTCGCACATAATACGGTCATCAGTATTTTATTGTTATTATTATTATTATTATTATTAATTTCGCCAGAGAAATAAATTCTAAGACTAAACTCTTAAAAGCACTGGCATCTAAGGCTATCGGCTTTTTATTAAAAACTCTACCGCACTTGAGATTCGAACCCACGACCATTGACTTGCTAGTCGAGATTCCTCCCCTTCGGCTACTCAGGCGGATTTTATTGTTATTATACTTTTTTCTTAAGATTTAAATTCGTAAACTTAATTAAACTTTCTTCTTGGTTGTAAAAATTTGTAAAAATAATGTTAATTATTATATGAGTTTCCGTGTCAGTAGGTTGGCTTGGAACGATGTAGTATTCTATGTTCCACGTCTCTTTCTCCCTCTTTCTCATAAACCGCAGAAGAGCGGATTATCTGATTTTTTTTTTACGTAATGTGTGGTGAAGTAAAGTACGTATTTTCATCTCTTTTCCTACTCTTTTCAGTCATCCGATAAAGTGAAATTATAAGTTTGTGCCTACCTTTCCAATTCGTTTCCTGAAAATGATTTGACGTGCTATGCTTTCAATCGTTTTTAAAAAGTGATATTTCACTATCCCTCCTCTCAACAGATCCCAAAGTAAGCGAATGATACTGACAGTCAGCACTACGCTCAAAAGGAGTGTAAAAAAATGTGCAACTGTTACTAGCTTTTACGCTGCTTCTTTGATACGCATTCTCCTTCACGATCATTCTTAAATGAAATGTTTACAAAACTCTAAAAAATAAATGTAAGGAGCTCCAGGATTCGCTACAACTCGCAAAGTACAATTTGCAAATTTTACAGTTTAAGTGCGTTTGTGGACCGTCCGCTACCATTTCTAAACTTAATTTTTAGCTATCAATTAAGAACTTGTATATCCCCATTTATCTCATTATTTCAGTGAGTAGCTGCTAAATCGATATTTCAATACCTAAGGATCATATAATCAGAAAGTCTTACTTACGAGTATTTATGTATAAAATAGTGTAACTATAGAAATTTTCTTTAAATTAAAGCTGTATTGCAAAGAACATTTTTTCTATTCATTGGAAAATAGAAAGGGAATTATATATATATACGCACGCATACATACGTTTACACATTTGGGTAGATATCACATATGCATACTATATAAGTAAAAAATAATATATAATGTTACGCGCATGTACAAAAATGAGAAGTCTAACATGAATGTAGAGCATACTTCGACAATTATTGAAGACAATTACAAAAGAAATATGAAGAAATATGAAAAAGATCGGTCGAGCCTCTGATAATACAAGCATGGCCCAGGCGAATTTGAGAACTTCAGCGTACTGATCGTTTTTTCATTCGAGAATGTAGTCGACGTTAAAGGATTCTACAGGATATATTAAATTATTGGATTCAATATCGATAGTAGCGTACGACTCTTCAAAGAAGTTAACAGCAAAGTCACCTATGAAAGGTGCTTTCACGTATTCAAAGCTTTTGTAATATTAACCATACGTCTCGAGCCCATGGATATGTAGTTTCTTACAGCTAATGTAAAATTGTCTCCTCCTTTTAAGTGGATATGATTTATATGATATATATATACCTATATGATATATATATTATCTATAATGATAAGAAAAGGAGATAGACAGGCCGTTAGTTGGTTAAATCGATTGAAAACCTTACGCTGATGGGAAAAATGCGTATACGTACGTATTACATTTTTGAGGCACTTGTGTGGACGAATAAAGATAAGCACACCAAAAAGCAGGTTGATAGTTCGCATGGGGGCTATATATGTGTAAATTGAACTGTACGTATACGAAATGCACTTTTAATTGCCTCTACATGAAGGCCAAACTTAATAACCTTTTGCACTATTTGTTTTTATTTTCGCAAAACAACATTATCTTAATAGCTTTGCGATTTAAATGATTGGCGCTCACATAAGAACCACAAATAAATACTGATTACTATCATGCATTATCACCCATAAGAACTTTTGTTCGAGCCAAAGTCTACAGCTAAGTTTTCAAAATTTTGTTATTCTTTCTATTGATAAGAATCTACTATAGCGGTTACTAAATTTTATTTGTAGACACATAAAGAGTCGCAAGACGAGGTGCGATTGATTTAAGCGCAAAAATTTGCAGACAATTACATCAGCTGAAAAGTGACGAAGTAAAGCTGAGGAGGCTGCACTGATCTACTAATGGTAACACAGATACCCATGTCTATCTGCTTGGCGATTTATCACTCTCTGTAGGTTTTATATGCTTAAAATATGTGGGTTTGTTCAAGCTTTAAATTAGTTTATAACACATAATAAAAATAATAACAATTAAAAAGGGTGTGCAATAAAGATGAATACGTTGGCACATAGGTAAGTGTTGCTGTATCCACCAACAGTAAATGAAAGTGACTGCCTATTTATTTTATTTGCAACATTTAAATGTAAGTATTCGAAAAAATAGAAAGTATCTAACCGTTAATAGAATTGTTTTAGATATAAACAAAAACAAAACAAGAAAGCTTAAATTTGTGAAACTTAAGTGAAATGTTGTTAAACAATGTTAACAAATAATTTAGTAATGTTGGTCAACGTAAATTTTAGACTGAGTGATTCTTATGCTCACTTTGTGCTGTATTCCGGAGAAATAAATCCAGTGATATTCGCTGGAAAGCCTTGAGGAAAGATCTATTGGTTTATAAACCAATTTTCTTTTTCAAAAACATAAATAAACTCTTGCTCACGGGAGACCCCGAAATTGAAGCGCATGTCCCCTACACTACTTTCCTCAAAACAATAAAAGAACTAATGCTATTTTATATATTTTTCATGACCATAAAAACATTGTAAAAATTTATTTAGTGGCAAAAAAATAAATTTTTTATTTTTTATTGATTATATCCTATAAAAAAGATATTGCAGAAAATAGAATGCCTACTGAACGTTTAGAATTACAAAATTTATGACATACAGCACTAGTTATGGCATATGTAAGCATTTATAAAAAAGAAATAAAGAAACAAAGTCATAAGGTGTATATTTACCGCGTAATATTGACGCAGCCTCACGTAATGAGCATGAGGCTGAAGTTGTTATATATGTTGTTATTGGTAAAGGTACCACAACAGATTACGACGTTTAAAATGCTTCGTTTTACATGAAATTGGAATAGAGCGCACTTGGTTTCTTTTGTGCTGTTTTCCTTTAGCGCTTGTTATATAATTCAGTTTGTTATTAGGTTAGTGCAATTAAGTAGCTTAAACGATGTAATTATTGTTACCAACTTAAAATATGAATTCATCATCACCATCTCTAACAGAATATTCATATATAATCTATGTATCAATGAGCAACTCAGCTGAAAGTATGTTTCAACTAGTTGCTATTGCTCTTATTGTTGTAATTTGTTTCTCCATTCATATTATAATATACAAGGTTCAAGTCTTCTCAAGGTCTAATTTAGATAATAGCGATTGCCATCACGTTCGTTATCTATTTGGAGTCCATCCACAATTAAATTATACCCCGGTTGATTTCTCAAATTACACAACTTATATTACCTTGAGCCGATAGCCTGTGTTGCTAGTGCTCAATGTCTTTTTTTTAGTCTAAGAATTCAATTCATTAGTCTAAAATTAAAATAATAATAATAATAATATATTATCTTACACACTTAAAGTCGCACATATTTAATTTTGCTCTTTATTTTAAAACAAGACAAAGTTCACTACATATACTATCGGAATTGCAAGAAAAGGCAATATTCCCATATGCTAAATTTAATTTTTCCATAGTCGAAGCACAGACACGAGAAAGTTATTACTACAATATCCAATTTCTCGTAATTCTTCACCTTTTTTATATTCCCTCCAGTTTTTCACATCTCCTCCCCTGAAAATCCCAAAATCGTTCTTCGTATCTTCCTCTTCTTTCTTTTCCGTTTTACGCCATTTTCTTTTTGTTTACTGCACGCATGCCAATGTTTCAGGCTTGCCAATGTTCTTCTCGCCCGTCATCCCCCGTTGGTGAATTTATCAACCTTACCTTCTACAATTTTACATACAGGGTTGCACTTGTAACTAATGTTATAATTGAGGAAACATCAATTTTGCAAACATTTTACAGGCTATTATCGCTTCACAATGATAGTTCCCTTACACGGAAGGAGGCGCGACCATTGGCACATGTTTACTGAATGTTTAATATTATATATAAACTTCTTCCCTATCTGGTGACTCAAGTGTTTTAATATCCCCACAGTATAAGTACAAAGAAGACAAAATTACAGTACAGTTATGCTTTGCATATATATGAGCAAATCTAATTCGTTTGAAGTTATAAAAACTTAAGGAATAACTGATAATTTTTACTTGTGCCGTTTATTTCAACCCATCAGATTCACATATATATGCAAGAAAAAAGAATGAAATGCATTTTTTCTGGGGTATGAAATATGTATTTCTTCGCAAGTTTATTATTTAAGGCATTTTCACAAACACATACACTGCTTTAATCATAGGAAAGAGAGGTTAAGTGTAGATAGAATTGATTGCTCGCATTTGTCAAGAAAGCGTACTTTCGGTGTATTAGTGGTGACATTCTATTGCCATATAAAAATTATATAGACGATTTAATTGTAGTAACATGCAAGCGCAAAATTTGGCAAGGATGTTCAAATCCACGTTTTCAGAGTCTAAATGCGGTTGATGAGTTATATTCAATACTAGTTTTAATTAGCGCCAACGGAATTTTGTAATACAGTGGTGATGCTCTTATACCATCTTGCTGAGCTTCCTGTTTTAGTCTTGGGCTTATATCATGTTGGTTTGATGAAACTGGTTTGTTTAGTGATGAAGTGATAGTATACGTGATGTTTAGAAAGAATGATGAAGGAGTTCTTCTTGATTAGGAGGCAGCGATATGGTGATAGTCGGTTAACTACTATTTATTCTGGGGTACCAAATTTTTCGGATACGAAATTAAGATGCTCAGCTGATTGAGCTGTACCGCACCATTCATCAGTATCGGATGGTACTGCTCTGTAAACTTTTTCGACCACTTCCCATATAACGACTTTTCAGAAAAAGGCCTCAAGACTGAAACAAACCAACATCAAACATTGTACATCCTTAAGTTACAACACGTCAATGTATCAAACTCCAATAAAATAGCTTTAAAATTGCGTCCAAGTGTGCGACCAGACATTAGACGGATACACGAGCTTAGATCGATTACGAAAAAATTGCAATTTTCAAAATTTCTCGTGCGTAAGTAAAGGTATATGGACATTCCAAATTGGTGCGAAAACTTTGGTCCGGCTGGGGCAACTTTTGAGCCCACTCTTATAAAACGAGAACTGTAGTTCACATGACAAAAAGCATGATAAAAATCCAATTATAACAGTAATTTAAGATAAAACAACGAAGAACATTACAGTCGGGCAACGTCGACCTTCAAACACCCTCACTCGCCTAGGACGGTTATTCGCTTGTTTTGATACTAATATACCTGAAAGCACACATTATTTTCACACGAAGACATAACTGTTACGAAAGCCCGCGTATTACCAGGTTACATTTTCTCTCCATATAAGAGTTTGCGCTTCGTGGTAGCACGTATATATATTTCGTTTGAGCAAAAAATAGACCTACGTAATCCAAATGCACACCATTAATTTTTTTGCTGACACGCTATTGTGAATTAATTGCCATCATAAAATGTTAGAAATTGAGTTGTTTTCCGAATGACTTGCTACTCATGGAACATTTTATAATAAGTGCGGCCAAGAAATATACCCAGGTAGTTTAAATTAGGTCCACCCAATTTTTTTATTTATTTACAAACAAATTTTCATCACAAAAAAATTAACAATTAGCCTTTTGGGGCATATAAAAGTTTATGTTTCATAAGAATCCTTCTATGCAGTAATAACCAAAAAATAGATCTACGTGGTCCAAATTCGGTAAGGTAAATTTCTTTGTCAATTTACTATTATGAGCTAATTTTCACCATGAAAAATTGGATCTTTTTACTGTATAAAGCGCTAACTTCCTTAGGGACGGTTATATGAGGGCGTGTTCAAAAAACTGCCAGCTGATACAAAGCTTTCGCACCAACTGGGAAAGCTGAAATATTACTACTTAGCCACTTTTGCCAAGAAATTGGCAATGTTTTCCCATATAACGACTTTTCAAAAGAGGGCGTTTTATGAGGTGTTGTCGAAAAAATAGAGCAATTGGAACCATTTTCAATAGCGTTCATTTTTGGGTCAAAACACGTCACTGTACCAAATTTCATCAAAATATTTTAGATTTACAGATGGGCAGTCATTAGACGGACAGAAAGGCTTAGATTAATTCAGATTATGATTCTGAGTCCATCGGTATAATAAAAGATGGATCTATCTGAAGACTCTCTGTGTGTTACATACGTCCACCCTAACTTAATATACCCTGTACCACAAGTGGCGTAGCGTACAATTAACTCTACAAAATTTGGACCACATACGCCTAATTTTGGATCCTACCTTACATAAGGAATTGCACGAAAGGTTTTGTTTTTTAGGGCAGAATGGCTTAAGTTTTTATATTTTTTGATGAAGATCGGTCTATAATAGTAATTTGACGTAATAATTAACTATGCTGAATTTTGGACACGAACCTCCATTTTGGGCCCTCTTGGGTACAACCATTCTTACGGAGAGTAAGCCTTTATTTGAGGTATAATTTTTATTGTGTAGTTTCATAAGTTCATATAAAAACAGAATATAATTTTTGTGTTCTATGGCAAAATAAAAATTATATTAGCCAATATAATGTAGGGTATTTAATAGTCGGCCTAGCTCCACCTAATAATTTCACCTGTTTTCGCTTGTTGTTGTGGAAGAAATATCGTTTATGCACATGAGGATAGATATATGCGTCCAGTATGCAAAGGACCGAGGAGGAATGGGTTTTTGAGTCCACAAAAACCTCCTAAATCTTTCCTTCTCTATGAAATTTGTGTCCTTTAAATAGACCTACCGCGGTTTTATCAAGATTTTTGCCACATTCATTCAGTCCATTCATATATTAGACGATTCGAGTTGGAAAAAGCTACGTCTGGAACACTGCCAACAGTAGAACTACCGTTGGAGTGAGGGAAGACGGCATCGATTTATTCAGGCAATTTGAAGTACTAGAGTTTGTAATATTAAAAAGACTCTCACCAGTGCTATTTGAGACTGGATCACCAAGAGAAGAATGTCTCTTATTGAAATCTCCAGCAAGAGCTACATTTTGAAAGCTTTCTAGAAAGCCACACAATCTTTGCCTGTCATCCCGAAAGATTTGGATAGATATATTTGGTAGAAAGTAACAGGATGCTAACACCATTATAGGCTTAAACGACCTAGTTTCGACAATGACTGTATCTGCCAAAAATTTATATGGAATCAGCTTAGGGCATATTCTTTGCTTAATAAGGGCGGCAACGCAACCGTGTCCATTGACACGGTATTTGTGGACCGAAATATAACTTGAGACGTTCAAATTTGATACATCCTCATCAGATAAGAAAGTCTGACTGTAATTAGCAAAATCAGTTGCCTTGGAGCTTAGAAAATTATCCAGAGAGTAGGCATTGCGTCTGAAGTCTTGATTATTATATTACAAAAGGCAGCTCACTTGTAGTTATTGGGGGGTCTTAAACTGCTATTTGACACAGATTCTTGTAGCTTATCGAAGATAGATTCTAAAGTAGATATTTTAACAAGTAAAGTTTAGAGAGGGGTCGAAGTTTTCATTAAGAAGTTTTTCCATCTCAATGGACTTATACTTATTACAAATAATCTTCGATTTAGGGGGAGTACTTTTAACGAGACGTTTAAGACACTGGGACGCGTTTGCCACATTTCAAATATAGTTTTAAATACGTCATCAAGTTGTCTAACGGCAGTATACGGAAATTAAATTTTATAACTTTAAAAAAAACTTTTTCATTGAGCTAAATTTAACGCTGTTTGTACGCATAAATTTACTGTTATCGGATGTACAATCCAATGACAGACTTGACTTGTATTTCGGACTGAGCCTTATTCATTATTTCATGTTCTTTAACGGAAGTGGGAGTGTTTGCATTTTGATGTGAAATTACCGGGGATACATGCCTTTAGGGATTTGGAA
The DNA here is from genome assembly GCF_014805625.2 of Glossina fuscipes. NCBI lineage: Eukaryota > Metazoa > Arthropoda > Insecta > Diptera > Glossinidae > Glossina > Glossina fuscipes. The sequence goes on from NW_023998432.1 coordinate 4,763,596, forward strand.
TGCAAATCATTGTCTTTAAAGAACTTGTTAACATTTTGGTCATTGCCAAAAAGTTATTTGGCCCTCAGGAAAATTGAATTTTTTGTTATACTCATAAAAGAACAGATCGGAATTTAGATGACCCGATGATCGTCAACATTTTCATACGTCTGGTCTGGATTGACAGTTTTATCAACTCCACTAATAGAGGCAGCAGCATTGTCGCAACCATTTTCCGCATCTGCCATATTCTTGGAATTTAACCATGTAAACCATGGAGGGAATCATTTATGTCAACAGCTATATCCTCAACTGAGAACGAAAATGTAAGATTCTAAGTACTTTCTGTTTAGCGACTTCAAACCCTTACGTTTTACTTCATCACAACTTTTCAAGAATTTATTAAAATCATCTTCATTTAATACTATTTTTACCTCGACCCCTTGCGGAGCAGGCTACTTTTAACAAGCTGGGATGTAAACTAATCATAACCGGTTAACTTACCAAGAATTAGTACGGGTAATCAAGTTTACTTTGTAGAATCGACAATACAAAAGACAGTTTCGTGACACAAAAAAATGGGACGAAAAAGCCTATTAGCTATCACTTGTTTATGCGTAAAGTCACAAGTATTTAGATTCAAGTTTGAATGTCTGTCAAGTTTAAAATATTTAGATCACGTAGCCTCTGTTAAACTTGGATACTCGATTTTTTATCTGGCAGTAGCGGTAAAAGCTGCACACCGACCAAAACACTATATCGAAGAAATATCTCTTTCTTGTTTATTAACTTATGAATCACAGAAGATTCAATCGAAACTGATTCAATTTTTTTTTTATTTGTTTGAGCTGAATTTTTCATTTATTTTCTCTTTTAAAAATTGAGAAGTAAAATTTAATTAAATACTATAAAATTATAGCACCGAGAAAACGACTTCCTTGATTTTGTGTTTATTTCTGTATGATACCGTCCTATTTTACATAATGTGAATGTGAAGCTTGTGCTTTATTTTTTATTTATTTTTTCAAAATAAATAACAGGAAACGATTCTTAATGCAAAGGTTAGAAAATAATTTTCTTCCATCGTTGAAGTGAACAAGAGTTAATAAAATGTACATAATCATTGCGTTGAGTTTTGTTGATTATCGAATGGATTTCTTCTATGAAGACCATCGTTTCGCTTCAAATTGTTTTCAGCTTTTCTGAACGTTTTCTATCGCCCATATCTTTACGTACAACCTAAAAAAAGATTGCTGATGCTTTCTGTAATGTAGTAATATCTGTCTCAAATATTGCTGTCAAGTTTCAAACGTATGCAATCGAAATTCGTAAAACTATAGCCGGCGATCCGTAAGGGATTTGGATCGATTTAAACATTAAAGCTTATTTTCTGTACGACTTTGTTAGAATTGTAAAAAAATAATGAAAAAGTAAATTGTGAAATGAACTATTTCAAGTGCACAAAAGTTATGTATTCGCAACCTTTATCAAAATGTTTTCAAGCTAACCGAAACTTACGCTGAGCAAAATATAATACCGAACAAAAACTTGATTTTGATTTTCTTATCCCTTGGCTACATGAAACTTTTATTAAATATCAATTTTTTCATATTTCTTTCCGTTTAAATCGTTGGATTGACGCATAAATGGATTAGTACCGGTGCTACCATGTATATAAATGTCCTCTGATATTCTCCATATTAGTTTCACTAAGTTTCAACATTCAACCGACACTTGTGGTCGCTTTGTGTCATTTCGATATTGTTGTTACTAGACAGAGAATCATAATCGCTTGATACTAAACCCTTTGCTTGATACTTCCCTTCTTGTGTTGGGCGGAGGAACATACACACTTATAGATCGCTAAATCGATTTGCTAACATTGAATATTGTTAACATTGAATGTAAACGCAAACCCACACTTAAGGTAACGGCAGAGCTACGTTTATCTGTATTATAAAAGCCCATGATACACCCCTATCGGTCATTAGATGCGTTGCGATATCCGAGAAGGTAAGATTTGTAGTACTAAAAGAAAAATTTTACTGGACCATACAGACAGGGAGTAGCTGGCATATCTTAGCCACTTACTTCAGCTATTTGACCCTACTGATAGGAGATGGCTGACTTCGCTAAGCCGCTCTCCCTAATTGACTGTTAGGACCGTAGGACTAGGGAGCCAACTAGCTCAGCAAAGTCACTTACCCCAGTTTGGCGACTACACGAATAAGGAACAGTTGGCTTAGTAGCTATCCCTAAATAACTACTTGAAGGGATAGGTGTAGTATATAGTAGGCCACAAAGGTACTTCTTTGTGATTGGCTACCGTAATACAAAGTATTTGTTTTCATGAGCAAAGGAATAATATTTTAATTCGTGAAACCACGAACGCGAAATCATAATCGAATTCGGAACTAAAGGCGATCATTCATGTCGCTGTGCTAGTTTTTGTTCATTACAGTCTTAAGTGATAAGGACATTTTTCTTTTGTAAACCAACTCCCCTACAAACAAATAAAGTTAAAATTGCAAAATCAAAGTCGAAAATCCAAGTCTTTTTATTTTATAAATAGGGAATAAAATTTGGATCAATTGACGAAGTTATTGCACAAACTGAAACATGTTTTTGGGAATCTTGAACTATCGTTATATAAAAAAGCGATGAAATTCTAGAGAAGCATTGGATCAGTCCCGAAGGAGATCGTATTGATGAGTTAAGAAGAGTTTTGGAAAAAAACGTTTTTTTTACTCAGTCACTGGTCTTATTGACCGATGTATTAAAATTTTTTTTCTTTACTAAAATGGTTTACTAAAGGTTTCTTTACTAAAGGTTTTTTGTCTTTATTAAAATGTTTATTAACCAATTTTTATATTTAAAACAAAAGACTGGATTGGAATTCGGTTGGCTAATTAAATGAATATGTTCTTTTACAACAAGCAACAACAATCTATAAATTTTTGCTCACAGATTGTTGATCAAAATGTGCTGATATTTCAAACTTTTTTTCTTGTTTTAGTTTTTTTATCTCATTTAGAGTTTCAAGCATATCATATCCATTCACAAACTTTATTTGAGAGAGTGATTTGAGAATAAAGAAACATCAAGATTCGTATACTCTAATTATAAACCACGTCTATTGAAACTTAATATATTGAGTAACTGTATATAAACATATCGTGTAAAAGGAAAGGTAAGAAAAAGCGAATAAGCAGTAAAACTATGTCTCAAATACTAGAGTAAAACTACAGAGTTTGAGATATCGTTACCAGCTTTCAAATTGTAGGCCGATGGCTGGAGTATGAGCTAGCTGTTATTTTCTTTTACTCGGCTCCTAAAAAATTTCTACATTTTCTTAGATAATTCCATCAATTTTCACAATTAGAAGAGAGGGCGTATTAGACTTAGCAAATTTTTATACGAACTTATTTACCTGTCTTTCGTCTGTCCGCTGAAAGGGTTGGAACTAAACGAGCTCGAAAATTTGTTCTCGTCACCATTCTGAGTATATAATATAATAACATATACACTCTATTAATCGATACTAAAAAATGCAATCCAAGATAAATGGAATTTCCTTCACTTTAATCTTAAGGTAGGTTTGGGTATATTCCAAGTAGTAACTAAATTTCACTATTGCGAAATCTGTTTTCAATGAACAAAAAAGGTCAGTGAGCACACGCAGGTGGAAACTTTATGTTGTTGCAAACGGATTTGTGGCACGAAATAGTGCTTGAAGCGAGTAGAAAAGACTTAGAAATAGTACACTAGTGAAGAGTTAAAACATCAACTCGGTTTTATGCACTCTTGTCGTTCATTTAAATTTGATCTTCGATCTTTCCATTTGCTTAACATGTCTATTTTGAGACGCATTATTTAAGATGTGATGTTGCATACATATTATTGCTCCGGCTGTCTCAACCAGAATTCGTATTCGTGAACTTCGGATCAGCGAAAAATGTTAAACCAATTTAGCTATGTGGATCCATGCGTACGTTACTAGGAAGGTCGAAGCTCTAAAAATTCATATAAAAAATAAACCGTATATGCGAATTCGCTGTGCATGTTCAAAATTCAAATTTAAAACTACAGACATTCGCAATGTCGTGATATACAAAATATTTAATATGTGCGCGCTAACTAAAATTTAACTAAATCTCCAACTATTTAAAAAAAGAGTAAGCTTCTGAGATTCATTTCCAATTTCCGTGATTCTTCCAAATAAGTTGACTCTTCTTTCTTTAATTTAAGCAGAATGCTCATAAATAACTTTCAACAATGTTTTCCATTTGCTCTCTTCAAGTTTTTTAAAAAAATCTGTTGGAGTCTTATCTAGCCTACATATTTTCCCGTATGCGACATACGTATGCTACGTTCTGTTTTATTTCACTAAATTTTCATCCTATGCAGAAGTGCAAATATGTTTCGTTCAAGGATTCAACTGATACCACACACAATCATCAGTTTGGCAAGTCTGCGCGTGCGCTGTTGTCGTACTGTTTTACTTTTTGTGAGGAGACTTTGCACCTTTTTTTTTTGGCTTATTGCTTTATTGCTTTGGAGACGTTTAAAAAGTAATCAATTATAAAAGTATAAAAGTGTCCAAATTAATTGAACTATATTGAACTTTTTCTCGTTATATTCATTTTGGTTTTTGCGATCAGCACTTCGTGCTCTCGTCAATAGATCTCTTTTTTGTTTTTTGCGAGTTTACAGTTTTTCTCCTGGCTAGATCTTTGTTTATTGTGTCTTTAATAGTTTGCGTCTAATTTGAGAAGTCATTTTTGAGTACGTGACAAACTTTTTTTTTTTCTTTTTTCACACTTTCTATTTTGTTTTGTTTTTTGCTTTCTGACATGGAGTGTCTATTAACATCACGTCGATATAGGCCCTGATTCTGAACGATTCACTCCTTCTTGACGTTACAAGCATTTTTGTCGTGCAAAGTGTGCAGGTGTGTGCTTTGTTGCAGACGAAATACTAGGTCCTTCGAAAGGATTATGTTGGTCATGACCTGACTGTAGGAAGTGGGACATTGACTTTTATAAGCTTTTCACGGAGTACTGGGTTTAAGCAAAAATTTCGTGACTTTGTGTTGCAAATTATAAAAGATCAAGACAATGTTCGATGGGTGTCGTTTTCTAGAGCACTCATCTTCTCCGTCAGCCTGTAAAAGGCCATCTCGTAGTGTGGCGTTTGGTATTTCACCTCCGGCTTCACCTAAATCTTATTCGTCGGCTCATGTGAGTACTCCCATCCTTGCCAACAAAGAACTTTACCGTCTCCGCTATTGCCGAGTCAGCCGGTAATAAATAAATTACAAATAAGCTGGGTAGTCCAACTCGTTTTAGCAATGCTGAATTGACAAATGACCAGGGATCTCCTCCAAGCGTTGCCATTCAGTCTGTACATCTCCAAAAAATATTAATGAAAATATCACATCTGCTTCTCCCACTGGTTGTTCGCGTGTGTCTGCTGCTCACCATGGGGCGATAGTCGCACAAGCTGCACGTACGAGTGTAACCACTCCGCCTATTTTCTCACCACCCCAAAACTCTCTACCTATGAAATCTTTGGTTTTTACTAGGGGCGACGCCTGTTTGACTGCACTAGCCCCAGAAAGACAACAATCGTGTGAAGACTGGCGCCTGACACCTCTGTCGATAAAAAAAAAGTTATCTGGCTGCAAATTCCGTTAATTTGAAGTGTGCAAGCATTTTCAAATTGGCTCCATCTCAACTTTGAGTTATCTCGGCTTTTAAAGTGTTAGTTCCGAATGAAAACATGGAAATTTTTTGCACGAACCATTGTGGCCAGTAGGATCCTTAATTAAAAAATGTATTCCTCGGGATCGAGCCCGTAATACTAATTCGGTAGCTCTTCCACCTTCAAAAAAATAAAAGTAACTTTCATTTACCAAAATGCTACGTGGTTTAACTCAAAAATTCGCTCCACTTCCCTAAATTCAGAGACCATGGAGTTTTCCTGTTTGGCTTTCACTGAAACTTGGTTAAAGCCTGACTTACATTCGTTGAAACTTTCTCACAATTCTTTTCAGGTCTGCTGAAGTCCCGTCCTATTCATTTGAATTTTCTACTCTTCCTGACGTTGAATTTATTTCGACGAAAATTTCCAGTAAACAGCTCCGACATTCCCTCAAATGCGGATATCTCCATTTATAAGAAACATGCTGCTCTTATTTGTCACGTTTTCAACTAGCTGGGTTCAAATCTCAAGTGCGGTAGAGTTTTTAATAAAGCCGAAAGCCTTAGATGCTAGTGCTTTAAGACTTTAGTCATAGAATTTATTCTCTGGCTAAGTTTATAATAATAATAATAATAATAATATTTGTCACGTAGTTGGAAGCTCTAAACCTATTGATGTAGTCATTCAGTTGGGGGACTACAATTTGCCACAGGTCATTTGGTGTTACAGTGATAATTCTGGCTGTACGGCCCCACTTCAAAATCTGATAGAGCTATTGTGTTTTTCAATGAATTATTTGATCGTAATTTACTGCAATACTACCGTACTCCTAATTATAAGCGCCGACTGCTATATCTTTGCTTTGCCAATATCTTGGAAGTAATTGTAAATCGCTTTCCTCCTTTTAGTTTACTTGGATCCGTATCATCCACCATTTTGTATTTCCTTCTATTGCAGGCATGATAATCCGTCGAAATACTCTAATATGGCAAATCCAACTTCCTCATATAAACATTATAATTTCAACAAAACTAATATTTTACAGCTTAAATCTATAATGTATTAGATCCGTGTCGATCAAACAACCGCGCCCTTGAAGGAGGTGCCCGCCATGATTCAACAACGCAATTAGATGTTACGAGAATAGGAAAATAAACTTTTCAAAAAATTTACGAAAAACGATTCTGCTTACGACGATTTCGCCTATTCTGCAAGACATACATTTAATTACCTCAAGCACCAATGTTACTGCATATACCTTCAGTTGATAAAATCCTCGCTGTTTATTAATGCTAAATAGTTTGTCAAGTTTGTCAACTTCGAAAGCAAAATCACCATATATTCTTCGCATGTTTCTTTTAATGGCTCTGAGTCCTCTGGTGATATTGAAATGTCAAATCTCTTTACTGAATACCCCCGACGAAGTTTTTCAGCAGCTAATTCCGATTTAACTAGTAACTATCTCCATCCGATACCTAACTTGGTTTTGATTCCTAACTTGGTTGTTTCAAAATTAGATGGTTTCAGGTGTAGTTATGAGCCTGGACCTGATGGGATTTCATCATGTGTACATAAATCATGGTCTGTCGAGCTATGTGATCTTATTGCAAGGGTTTTTAATGAGTCTTTGATATCAGTTGTTTTGTCTTTGTGTTCGAAGAATAGTTTCCTTATTTCAATTCAGAAATGTGGAAATAAATATCATGTTGAGAACTATAGACGCATCGCTAAGTTGAGAGTTTGAGCGAATTGTTAGTCAGCATTCAGCTTTTGTTCTCAAATTATATATTTCTCCATTGCAGCAAGGCTTTCTGAAACGAAGATCTACTGCTTAGTTTTCACGTTTTCAAAGCCTTTTCTAGTCGCTCTCGCAGTCGTATAGACCGATTTTAGCAAGGCGTTTCACTTAATTAACCATAACTTATTGATCTTCAAACTCGACGCCTCCGGCTTCCCTTTCCACTTAGTGAACTGGATAAGTTTTTACCTGCATAAGGGATCATTCAAGGCTCTGTTTGACTTTATAACCTCGGATAAATTTCCCGCGATGTCTGGCGTCCCTCCAGGCAGCCATTTAGAACCCCTTTTATTCAATTTATATATTAATGATCTCCCCTCGGTGAATAAATCCAGGCAGATCTTAATGTACGCTGACGACGTTAAACTGTTTTCTTCCTTCTCCTTGGAATCGCAATCGTATCAGCTTCAAATTGACTTCAATTATTTGGTTACAAACCTGCAAGGAGCTTTCTTTCTTAAGAAGGAAGTCATTCAATATTGAGTATTATATAGATTAACACAAGTTGCAAAACGTTGATTCGTTCATCGATTTAGGGTTTATATTCAACCGAAGATTATATTTTAATTTGCACTTTTAGCTCTTTTTGAGTAAACCCTGGTCCACACTTGACTTGAGCTTAGTTACACCAATACTTGAGTATGTGTGGTGTTATGCGGATTTAATTGAATCCATTCACAAGCAATTCTTGCTGTTTGCCCTTAGTTATTTGGGTTGGGACCTGCTTGTCTCTCTTCTTTCTTATGAAAATAGGTTGATTCTGATATCATTATCGTCACTTGAGAAACGTAGATTTATTCTTCTTGTTTACTTCTTAATTAAGTTAATAAATGGTACTATCGATTCGTCCATATTACTTTGTGAGATAAGCTTTAGTGTCTGTAACCGCTTCTCTAGGCACTTTAATTCCATGTGAATATAATTATGATCTGTTTAACCCGTTCAGAGTTGTTAACAAAAACTTAAATGATGTCTATCACTTAATATCAATGTCGGATTCTTTAAAGTCTATTAAAATAACTTCAACATCTCTTTATGATTCGAAAATTAAGTGATGTTGTTTACTGTTGTCGGTTGCCAAGCTTTCGCACTTGCAACTTGAACCTGTACCGGTTGCTGGTGTGCCTCTATACCAGCTGTGTGCATGCTTTTTTTTTCTTGCTTATTTATTTATACATGAATTATTATTTAATTGTTGGGTATGGTTTTTTTTTCTTTTCTTTACAGGTTCTTTTATACTTTATATTAATTTTCAATAATAATTAGCTTAAGATTTACTTCTAAGAACCAATTGACTGTTAATTTATTTAGTTAAATAGTACTTTAGTACTAAAGTAAATACACAAAATAAAAAACAAATTTTTCCACTACTTTTCTTGCAATGGTAGGCAGATTTTCAGAAAACTATATTCGTTACAGAATAAAAACAAAGTATAAAAGCTATTTGTATCTTAGAGAGCCCCTTGTCCATTTAAAGTTTGATCTGTGAACTTTTATTAAGCCTCAGCCTTCTACATCGACATTTGTCGAAAATAGACTGACTGACTGTCGGGCTCAAATAGCGATATTGGCCCAAAAATTCGATATTATTAAGAACGCATTTTCTTATTTTTATTTGTTGCAAACAGTACTCACATTATCTACTGTGGTGACTGTAAAAGTGATCATTTAAAGAAGATTTTATACAAAGTTTCAGCTTACTAACTTAATTTTCATCGTAAGATTTCCAACAACAGAATATGACATTAACTAACGATGAAGTAGTTTTTGCGGAATTGTACAGAGAATTTAGAGGAATAGTTGTTTAAAACGGTATGAAATTTATGTAGAACTTGCATTTTAAATTGCTCTTCCTTTAAAAAAAAGTATTTTAAGCAATTGCGGAGTTATTCAAAAACGTAAGAAAATATTGTGATTAAAAGAAATTCTACCAATGATATAAATATAATGACAAAATTGTTTGATCAAGGGGCATGTGCTGGGCACTACATAATGAAGCTCTTAATTGATGCATCTCGATCCAATGCATAATCTTCCTCTTTCTCAAATATATCTTCAAGTAAAGAAGCAGCAAATAACGTAGGGATTTTTCAATATGATGAGCGATGTGGAGGAATATTACGTTACGCATTTAATAACGCAGTTGCAACTGTAGGGGTTTGTTGTTTATAGCTCATATGATTTCATTTAAAAACAATATACTTTTGTTTTGTGTGAAGTTTACTGAATATAATTGAATTCATTTTTCGTGCTTTGATTAATAAACATTCAGATTTTAAAAAACATTTTTTTATCGCGTTTTGCCACTACTTGGGAATTCTACAAACCTTTCAATTGCAATAAACGGGGAGAGAGAAATTTGTAAAATATTGATGCGAGCGAAGAAAAATTAACAAAAATTACAACAAAAAATAAAAAAGTCCTCACTATATCAAAAAAAATATACCAGAAAATTACACTCGGTCGTGACCGAATCTTTCATACCCATCACCAACTAAAAAAAGGAAAAGTACTAAACTTTCATACCCTGTAATATTAGGTGCCTGCGGCTGATTTTTTCCATTGTCAGAATAAAAGTAGAAAGTTATATGATGTATGTGTTGTACCTTACGTGTAACAAGCAAAAAACACGTCAAGTAAAGATGTTCGTCGTCTAGGCGTGTTGGCGTTATAGGTATGTCGTTTGGCCGGTTTGAATAACTTTCGAACTCTTCCGCAAATTTGTAGGCGATATCTTAATTTTTGCGAACGGAAGAATGTTTACCGCCGATACTATACACTTGAGCAGACGGACAGATAGATAGACAAAAAACCGATATGTTTAAGTGCATTCCGAATTTGAAACTAGTCAAGAATATATACAAATTATTGAGTTATTGAAGTTTGCTTCTGCGCGTTTAAAGGTATTAAAAAAAAAATTCAACTTTAATTCACTATAATATTGGGTAGCAGTGCTCAATTTTTTGTATTTTTGTACAGGTACCACAACATGATCCTTAGAATTTGCATTCAAATGGTATATTTATCTGCCAAAGCTTTACATTACGCAGACGAACAGAATGACAAACGCACAGACGGACGAATAGACATGCTTAAATCGAATTAGGATTTGATGCTGATCAAGAGTATATATAGTTTGAGGGGTCTCTGATGCTTCCTTGCGTTGCAAACGTTTTGACAAAATGAATATACTCCTTACCCTTCGGTGATGAGTACAAAAATGTGCTAAAAATTGTATTCATAGTAATTAATTTTTTTTCGAAATATTCGAAGGATTCGATGGAATTTGTACAAATAGTTGTAACATCAAAAATCATTCAATGAACGGGTGACGAGGTACACATGCACGGTCAGCTATTGAGACGTTACCTACGGGCATATTAGTAAACCAAACGGAACCATTTCGAGGCCGAGAAGATAGTCTTAGCAAATATCTCGGAAAGAGTTTTTAGCAAATATCTGTATAGAATTAATAATCAAAAGCATAGAATATTTTCGGATCTTTTTGGACTTTAGTTATTTCATTTTTTGTAGACAGATTATATTGACTTTCTAACTTTATCTTTGTAGTTAATTAGACAATACAAATACCACAAAGAACTAAGTCAAATTGCTTAATTTTATTAAAAATTTGCCTATACAAAACGTTGAGAGTTTTCATGTTAAAAAGATTTTGCACAAAATTTATAAATTTATTTCTGCAGTCATATTGCTAAGAGAAACGCACGATAGTTTAGCATATGGAGAACATAAATTGTTTTCAGACTGTATGCAAGACAGGCAATTTAGTCATTCACATGTACGCATATTTAGGTATGATCAATTACAACGTTCGAAACTTCTTAAACATTATTGTGGGCCAAAAAAATGTATAAGCAAAACTCGGTTAACGCCTTAAATCGCAGACTTGTTTAATTGTATTTAGCTGACTATATGTGCTTGCGATTTCATATTACAACAACACGCGTTTCACCTATCTGGTGTATAAATATTATATACATTTGTGTGTGTGTTCATGTGTGTCGAGAAATGTGATATACGTCTGCATGTGCTGATACTAGTTGCTTTTCTGTTTTTTCTTAAATTTAGTTATGGTTTTGGTTTTATTAAAAACCTGGCAATTATTAATTGCACACATACTGAAAACTGAAAGTAAAAGGTGTATAATTACATCTTTGTGCGTATGTATGTATCGCACATAATGAAAAAAGTCTTTACGCATATTTATATGCTAAGCTTAAACAAAGTTTATTAAGGTCATCTGTAAAAAAAAAAAAAACGCAATCATGGATAAATTTTTAAAACATTGATGCAACTTCTACTTGCAAACTAGAATTGTTTGTAGAAATAGTCTTATATAACTGCTTTAAAAAAACTTATTGGCTTACATAAACCTGTTAAGCCGCAGAAAGAATTTATGCACCCGAACCTCACATATTCGCTTGTTTCCTGCTGGTCTATATCGTTCACCCGTACAGCTGGCCTGGCTTTGCTTAAAATCATGTATGCATTTTAAAACTTTTTACTGTGTAAACCATAAACAAATTTCGATACTCTTTATATTTATGCACAAAAAAGGGAGCATTATTTACAAGAGGAAGTCGCTTTTACTCGCAATAAAAAGTGAATTTATTTTGAGAGCCGCTGGCACAAAACTTCATGAATAGATCTCCGTGTTTATTAGAACCAGAAAAGGTTTAGTCTTTTAAAGTATAGTAAAACAGTTAATAACAAACACTGCTAACAGCAACTAACGAATTGGAACGGCAATTTCGCGGGCAATATTTCGAATAAAATATTTTGTATCACTTTCATAGCATAATCGTATAAATTCTTTATACAATTTTTCCAATATATAATTCTTCTTTTAGCCTTTAGTCTACTGAAATTCGCAGTCTCTTCTTCAATCTTTCTTATCTGATGCCCACGTCGCTATTTCGAATATACTAAAGACAAAATTCGTATAAGCAGAAAAAATTCACACTGTCATATTGTTTTATCGTCGGAAACAAAAATGTATACAAAATTTCATCGAGAACAGATATTTCAAAAATTATATGCGAGTTTTCAGGATGACAAGAAACTAAATTAAAACTCATTTTTATTATTATTATTATTATAATTTTAGACTAATGAAATAAATTCTTAGACTAAAAAAAAAAGACATTGAGCACTAGCAGCACAGGCTATCGGCTCTAATATAAATAAATGTACATTAGATAATGAGCTTGGTAGTATTAATAAAGTAATATGTAGAATTGATATTCGGTTCTGAAGCTGATTTTAGAATGTCCAAAGGATTAGTCGCTCCAAATGCAATACTTCTAACCAAGGAAAAGTTAAGGTAGTCGCGGAGAATGTGCTTTATAGTGAGAGTTTGTCTACAACTGCAGATTGGGGAGGAAGACTTCTCCAAGATCCATTGGTGAGTTGCGATAGTATGACCAAGGCGAATTCTCGAAAATGTTTGGATCTTGGCTTTCTCAACAATTGTTGGATATGAAGGTGGAGTTAATTGAGGGTTAATGGAAGAGTAGTGTTGATGATGGTATAGTACATTTCCTTCTGCAATTTTCTCTTTAACTTTTCTTCCAATGTATCTTTGAAGATCCAACTTTTCCATGACATCATCCATAATTAGAGGAGCAGAGGCAGCATCCTTTGCCGCTCGATCAGCCTGCTCATTTCCCAACAAACCGATGTGATTTGATACCCATAAAATTTAAATTTTTCCGTCGGGTGTTGTAATTACATTCCTCAATTTGTTGATGGTGCGCCATCTCCAAGTCGAAGGATTCCGAATACCGTGTAATACAGACAAACTGTCAGTAACAATGACGGTTTTGGGATTGTTTTTATGGGAAAGGTTCGCAGTGTGAAGGATAGCTCTGGCTTCGGTTGGGAAAGTTGAAGTACTTTCGTGAAATATGTGACTGAGAAGAACCTGTCCTGTAGCATCTACCACGGCACACACAGGAGGCAGGCCAAAAGATTTTGAGCCGGCTGTGTAGAAAAGATTCCAACCAGTATCTTCCAATGCTTGGGTTTTTTCACCTAATAGATTCCTAAAGACGTAATTTGGAGTATCTTCTTTCTTATGCATAGACAGCGAGATGTCAAAAGAGCAGTCTTCCAAAAACCATGGAGGCTTAAAACCAAGAGAGCGGAAAATTTTTAAGGGAATATCCAATTCTTTTGCGACGTACAAACAATGGTCAATTGCAGATGGTGACTTTGGAATTTTCTTCGCAATAATAATCTTTTTCACGTCATCACCGAGAATAGATTTGTTTGAATTAAGAAGCTTGGGGACCATTTTAGCTTTTAACTCATACAGTCTATTTTCTAAAGTTGGGAAACCAGTTTCGATTATAATATTATTTATGGGCGTCGTCCGAAAAGCGTAACAACTTGCTATGACGGCTTGGTGATAGACCAGTTTAAGGATGTTAATATTAGATTTGCAGCTATTGCCATAAATTATCAAAGCATAGTCAATCTTGCTTAACACAAGCATTTTGGTAAGATAAGCGATAGTGTTAATATGCGCATGGCTTCTCCAAGCAACGTACTGTATGAAATTCACGCTTCTTAAAATAGAATTTTTTAACCGAAGACAGTGTGCTTTCCAACAAGCATTGTTGGGAAAAGTGAGCCCTAGAATATGCAGCGCCTGCACGTTTAGTACTGGCAAGCCATTAATATGCATCAGTAGATTTCCTGCTCAGTAGATCTGCTTTCGACAAATGTGCACTTTTCTAGATTTTTGTATGGAAATTTTAGCCCCTGACGAGTTTGCCCATGCGGAGATCTCTCGTCCAATAGCTTCGAGGATGTTGGTTGCTTTCGTGTTGTCTTTTTCTTTTGTAAAAATGTATACATCGTCCGCGTAGAGACAATGTTCCACTCTTAGTACACGGCAAAGAATTTTGCTAATTTCGTTGAAGGCGATCTGGAAAAGCATGACAGAGAAAGGAGATCCTTGCGGAATGCCGTTCATTAGCGGAAAGGAATCAGAGAGATGATTGTTGATTCTAACTTTAAACCGTCGATGCGACGTGAATGATTTGATGTAGTTGAAAAATTTGGTTCCAACATTCCACGGTTTCAAGAGTCTTAACATAACATGAAGACCAACACTGTCAAATGCTTTTTCGAAATCAATTGAGAGAATTGTTACGTGATTTCGTTCGGTCAGGTTCTTGGACTCAAGAAACCAAGATAATCTAGATGCCATAATCTTTTCCAATACCTTTGAGAGGCAAGATAGGAGAGAGATTGGGCGATAATCTGATGCGATGGAGACATTTTTAGACTTTGGAATTGGAACAACTGCTGCCACTTTCCACATGTAGGGTATATGGCCAGTCAAAAATACCGTATTATATACATCCAGCAATTTCTTTTTACTTGAATTAGACAGCGCACTGATCATTTGGTATAAGATGCGGTCTAGACCAGGTGTCTTCCCCTTCGATTTGGAGAGACAACTTTCAAGTTCTAGGGTAGATATGCAATTTTGCAGGAAGGTGGCACATCTGTCAATGAAATTTGAAAGAGTAATTGGAGTCCTTTTATTTTCGATGAAAGCATTGGAAAAGTTGCTGTCAGAGGAGTACTCGCACCACATTCGTCCAAAGTAATTAGAAATATCATGTGCGTCAGTTAAAGTTCCATTAGGAGTGCAGATGGCAGAAATTTCGTTCAGGTTTCAAGTCCCATTGAGTGTGTTGATTTTGTTCCAAACAACTTTCATTGATGTATTTCTGTGAATTCCTCTCGAAAAAAGTTCGAAACTAAGTGTCTTTGATTTTCGTAATTCATTCCTGAATAGAGCATTGGCCTTTTTGTATAATAACAAATGATCACGATCAGGACACACCAAGGAACCATAGCTCGTTTAAAAGAGCTGTTAGATTGAGGAATAGAAAGATGAGCAGCCGTGCGAATCGCTTTAGACATAATAGCAGCATCATGGTTGCAGTTCCCGTTAAATGGCTTTGAATTCAGAAATGACTCGGCCTGTTTGGAGTAATTGATCTAATACGCTTTAGCTAGGAGGAATTTGGCCTGTTTTGCTGGAGTAGCAGAGGACATTGAAAGTTTAAGATCGATTATGATTGGAAAGTGATCACTATTATGTAGATCATCAGAAATAGACGAAGAAACCAAAGGAAGAAAAGACGGGGAGCAACATGTTAAATCAATATGTGAAAAAGTGTGATGAGTTGAAAAGTGCGTTGGTCTTCCATCATTTAAAATGCAGAGATTGCTTTGAATGAAGGCCTTTTCTAAAACAGTACCACGAGTGCTGTTCACTGTTGATCCCCATATGGTATTCCAGCTGTTAAAGTCGCCACATATAATTAATGGGGGGAAAGTATGGAGAATAAATTGTAGAGTTTTTGCTGAGAAAACGATTGCAAAGGTGGGATATAGAGCAAAAGCACTGTAAATTTTATGTTTAACATTATTTGTATCGCTACAGCTTGTATATTTGAGCTTAAATTTATGCGTTTGTGCGGTATACTTGATTTTATCAAAACACCAAATCCTTGTTTGGAATATAAATTTTGATCAGCATTCGTGAAGTATCCAGTATATGATTTAGTGGAATAGGATTAGAAGAGGTCTCTTGAAGCGATATAAAGCTTGGACTGAGATCACTTACGAGTGTACGGAATTCATCAAAATTGTTAAGAAGTCCATTAATGTTCCATTGTAGAATTCTAAAAACTTTATTTAATTGTAGTGACATGGAGTGGAAAGTAGGTTAAGTTGACATGTCAGCGTCTCCGTCGTAAATTCACTATAAGGATATTACGTGAATAATTTGTTCTTACCAGCAGAATAATCTGTACTTAGGTGTCTGCGTATATTTGAACCGCCACGAGTGGGCACACGCGAATAATTTGAAATTGAAGGTTAATTGAAGAATGAAAGATTGGATTCATTGCAGCTTGTAATTTGGTGACTAGAGTTATAGCTGGTGATTCTGGGGCATTTAGTTTATTAGATTTTATCATATGTGTTGCTGTTTTAATTTTTTCAATATTTGCTGTTGTTTTGATTTTTTCAATATTATCTTTGGCGAGCAATGGAACTAATTTGGGAATGTAATTTTTCGTTGATGGTAGAGCAGGTTTTTCATTGGAAAGAATTGGAGTTAAAGGCTTATTAGGCACGATTTGCGATGCGACTAAAGCGTAGGCATTGCTTTTGCTAGTTCTTTGGGTTCCAGATGGATTAATCTCCCGGTATTTGCGTCGCGCTTCACCCATGCTACAGTAATTTTCTGTTCTGACTTTTAAAATTTCACGCATTTGTATAGAACGTGGGCGCTGAGTGTTGATCGTTGCAATTTAAGGAGAAACTACGGGTACAGTTTTCAGCATGTTCCCCAACATGTTAGCACAGGATGGAGGACTGGTGCATCTTTTTGCCGTAGACCCAGGCGTTGGCAGTTTTTACACCTCATGGGATTTGGAATGTAGAGTTCTACTTTACATTTGTACTAAGCTACATCAACCGTTGCCGGTAGCCGATAGCGGTCAAAAGTCAAAATAATTCTTCCCATCGCGTAAAATCGATATAGAGTCTATATATGTTGTAATGCTATCTAGTGCTTTTTTAACAGCGAAAGGGCTGATTTGCGAAATTGTTATGGAGGGATAAGTTGGAGAAGTCACAACATATTTTTTGTCAATAGGAATGATGCTACTGGTTGGCAACACCGGGAAGTCGGAATTTTAAATTTTTTTCTTTGGGGGGATACGTCTGCTAATAGATGAAATCTATTTGAGTTTTTATCTGGCGGCCCCGGGGCCATTATGCCTTATGGTTGTCTATTACTTAGTAAATTATGAAATAACCACTCACTTGAAAAGGTTTGGCAACTGCTGAGGATAAGGACAATTGTTTTCAATATTTTATATTTCCTTTATGTTCTTTGTTTTTTTGATTTTTTTATTATATTTACAGAAAACGAAAGCAAATATCGTATCTGCGATAATCAGTTTTTGCAAAACCACAGAAAACACACGAGTTAAAGACACAAAAACACCGAAAACAATTAAAAAATCGCAGACGAAAAACCAAACACGCACTATTCAGAACACAAGTTGATGCTGTAAAATTAAAACTTATGTAAGGGTTATACCTTGAATGAAAACATTGAAAATGTTATTAGCTTGAATATACACATATAAGAATTTCTAACGTAAATAACAGAACTTGAAATACCGTAGTAAGTTCACACTTTGCACATGTATTTTAATTAGTCGCAAACTGTGCAAATTCTGTTATATTCTCTTTTTATTAATTTTAATTATAAGTTATAGAAAAGGTCGGTTATTAAAAAAAGAAAATATAGGTATCTAAAATTCGTTCCAAGACAGACAAGATATTCTTACTTCTTTTGTTACGCCATATAAGTGATACCACTTATATCCAAAAACAACGCATTTTATACCAAATCGAAAATATCTTGCGTCAGCAATCTGTTTGCGTTCAGAAAAAACTCTTATAGTTTTCTTCTATAATTTGTATCTTATTTTTTCCTAATGACAATTCAAATCGAGATTATAAGGTAAAGCACTTATATACTTCTTAAGGGGAATGTTCAATCCCGTAATCGTTCAAAGTAATATTTACATATATTAACTTTGTTGGTTATTGATCTATGCTTTGGCCCATTCCATGGCTCACATTTTATGGTGATAAACATACTCTGTCTTTATTGTTGATGCGATGCATTAGATGCACTACAAATGGGTCGGCAAGTTTAATACACCTCTATCGTTTAGTGATTCATATGAAAATAGATTGCAATATAACAACAACAGCGCCCGTTAAATGTACAAAGAATATAAAAACAGGTACAAAATATGAAATGAATTTATAGTATCCTATAAAAGATCAACTTGGCAAACGTAATATCAATGGCCAGAACATATGATATGAGAAAGAAGCACAGTGGATATAACATTATTACCTCAGAAAATTAAAAACATATCTTTATCAGGTTGTAAAGTAAACGAACTACATTAGACATTTGATAAATTTAAATTAAATTTAATTAGTGGTCAAAAAAAGAAATATTACTCTCTCTAGAACTAGAACACTGCTTAAGCTATTATTATTATTAATTTAGCCAGAGAATGAATTCTGAGAATTAAAGTCTTTAAAAGCACTAGCATCTAAGGCTTACGGCTTTATTAAAAATGCTAACGCACTTGAGATTTGAAACCACTATCATTGCTACTCGAGACTCTTGCCTACTCGGCCACTCAGAGTCTGCTTCTTATTATTAATTTGAAGAAATAAAAAAAAGAAATAAATTATTGTGAGAGTCTATTTTTTTCAGAACAGTTTCTTTTTAAATGCATCTTTCATCTAATTTGTGTAATAAATTAAATTAATATTCATAAAATGTTTCGATATTAAATTTCAATCTGACAACCTCGTAGCCTGTGTGGTTAGATCTCAGTTTTAAGAAACCATAAAAATTTTCATTGTGTTATGCTTGCATCAGATTCAATTAAATTTCTTGTATAACATGGCCTTTAGATCATATCAATGACAATGACGACGACAACGGCAACAGTAGTTATAATTATGATGATTATAATAAGATTAAATTTCTTCTTGTGCGATTGTAAAGACTGCCATATATATTTAAAAGCGCTAAATGTTAAATGAAAAAATGACATAACAGAGCGTCTTAGCCTTTGATAGAATTTGATTTTACATCCAGATTCAAAACTTTAATGTGACCACAAACCATTTTCGAAGAATTATACCCCTTACAAAAAGATGATGAGAAAACAAGAGTGAAGTTATATGCGGCTTAAAATGATGTCTATAACACCTTATCAAAGAAGGCTATGTTTAATGAACTACAGTCCTGCGATCGATTTTGCAGTGCCGTGATATTTGGATCATTGATCCCTATTAATCCCTCGTCCTGCGTTCTCAAGTGAGATGAAAAAATCGATTGTCGCTTTCCGGAATATATCGTTTAAAAAACCGACGTATTTCCCCAACTTGTCTTTTTCGATCTTTAGTCATCTGGAGAGCATATTTCTCAAAGATGCCCAAGCCGGACAGCTAAAATATGTGGCTCATCGTTTGTGTAGTCGCAGTAGTTGTAGTAGTCGCCTGCTTATACTAAGACGATCACAATCTGAATTAGAAGCACCGTCGTACTTTGTACCATCAAAGCGCCGCATCCTCCTTTCGGAACTTTCTTGTGATGCCCTTGCTGTAGTCTTGCGATTTCTAATGCCATCATCTGTATTACAACGCAGCTGGTCAGCCGTTTTTAATGCATGCGTAATGTGATGACAGCGCAAAATTGGTTTACTTCGTTACTTTTTCAAACTTCCGCGAATGCTTACTCGAAAGCGTAAATCACACCGCTTTTTGATGAAGGCAAACTGGTGCTTAGAAAAGTCACTTTGCTTTCTACAGTTGGTGTTCCCACCGACGTCCGTTCTTTTCTGAGTTTGGCATGTGGCCTGAATTCCCTCCGTTGTGATCATGTCCGTTGGTAGATGTCATGCCAAATTTACTTCAATCCTGACTCGTTGCACTGTTGTTGGAAACAACTCTACTACGATTGTGGCCACCCAAGCGACATTGGTCGTTATTGATGTAGGCTTCCGGCGGCAAGCTTTCTTGATAATTATTTTTTGCGAAAAACCCTACGGATTCGTCACTTAACTCCTCGTTTATCAGCTCACTCTTTCTTTTACATGTCCTGTTTTCGTTGCAAGTTTTTTTTTGGCATTTAGGCATTCGGTCTTTAGCCCACTTTTCTCCTCGGTCCACCATAAACTTCCTTGTTTTGTCGTAATCCTAATAACGTATCATTCAATAAGGTTGTAGGATAACGTATAGCTCTCGCCATTATTGACGAACTTGCTGTACAGTTTTCCAGTTAAGATTTCAACTCAACTATTACGATAAGATATATAATACGTAGTTTAGCTGACAATGCTGGGAGAAAATGTAACACGTCATATACCTACTTTTATACTCATTAATTCCGGGATTAAAGACATAAATGAGGAAGGACAGAGTGTTGTCATTGATCATTTCATATATCAAAACAGTGTTGTTAATGGAAGATGAAATTAAGTTACCACAAATCCATACGAATTTTAGATAGTACCAAGCTCTAAGCAAACTGGTTTAAAATTTGATAAGTTAAGTTAAGGGAAGATTGGTACCATCTGTAAATCATATGGATTCATCAATAGTCACTCCACACCTGCATACCCTTCTTTGAAGTTATTGGGGGTCAGCATTTACGGCGGTGGAATGTGCGATCATTTCGTCTCTGTCCCCAAATTGCGAAATCTTTTTTAGTAAGGATCAACAACTATAATACGTTATTTCCGCCTCGTCAATTATTACAAAATTTTTGCTTCTTTCATCAGTTTATCCAATTTTAAGTTTCGTATATTTTACACGTGTGGATTACGAAACTTCTAAATTTGCGTGTCACTCGTTAAGTAAGACAACGTGTCTTGTTGTCTGATCACGCTTAAGATTTCTTAGGTTAACCTGAAGGAATTTAATTTTCATTCCGTGATACTTTGTTCCATGCTTGATGTAAAGTGGATTATACATTTAGAACGTTTCCCTCCACTATACTAGGTTTTGTTTTTACATTTTGCGGATTTGTCCATTCTATACCCACATAGTGCGCTATGGTCGTGTCCGTGATATGGTCTTGTCAGATTTTCTGTGTCTCGGCCTAGGGAGCATGATTTCCGACTCTGCTTTTGCTTGACGCAGCGTCGAGTTCTTTTCATTTTAAGCTTTTTTCCTTTATTAGTTATATGGCTAATATTTCTGCGGTATTGATTAGACCTTGTTGGATCGACCAAAGTCTTCCCTATTAGTACAAATCCCGCTATTCCCACTTCATCCGTTTAATTCAGGATAGCTCGATTATACTTCCCTTTTTTCTGATCTTAATGGATTTTTTCGGGTTTGTTTACCATTTTACCTCGTTTTTTCTGCCACTTTATTTGATTTCCCTACCATCTCCTGAGATGCGCTTAGTTTTTTACCTATCTCTCCCTGTGTTGTTTGAACTTTCGGTGTGTCCTCTCTTGCAGACGCTTTCGTAGTAAATTGTGTCCGATTATAATCATTTACCAATTGAGATTTCTTTTCCGGTATTTCTGTTGTTGCCATCGGAGAATTTTGGGCTATAACTTTTCTATTTTCTACCAATTGTTGATGCGGAGCATTTAATTAGACAATATTATCTCGAATCGTTACATGCATTTTCCTGCCATGAGTCGCTACTGTGTTTATAGCGTTTAATGAACGCCTGTTGCTGTCCCTTCTTAACGTTATTTAAACTTATTTCGTTTTTACCATTTCATCGTTTCCACCACTAGTTTTTTTGACATATATTACATTCGCATTTGTTTGACCTAGTGGCGCTCGCAGCACTTTTGTGTTCGTCGTGAATGAATCGCAAACTGTGATATTGTTCATTTTGCATGTTAACAAATAGGAACTATTTTATTTATGGCTGACAATCATGGCTGCATTGTCAAAGGTTGTGCGAAATGCTACTTTTAATTTAATATTTGTGCACGCACGCGGTCTGCTGCTAAGACGCCATTTTATATGTACAGATTTTATGCATTTTTTTTCTTTTTTTTCATATGACCAGCCACTCAGGGGATGTCGCCCATACGCGCAAGCACGATGTTGGTCAGGACGGCTTGTAGGTAGAGAAGGACTTAAGCAGAGAATAGTATATGTGCATAGGTGATTAAAGAACGACGAGTTGCGGTAGTGTGTTATGCGGTATGCAGGTAACTCCAGAATGAGTTGGTAAGAATGTCAAGAAAGCCGTGTAGTGCTGTTGAAGGATTCAATTGGCATACGTATTTCTCCATAATCACCTTTGAAAACTTATTCTGAATGCACCCGCATATAAGCACAACGTAGCCCACATTACGCCGATGCTCAAGGGTGTCGAAAGTCTGGGATACACTTTCGTCCCCCACTATCACCTGAGCATTACGCTATAAGAAGTCGAGGGCCTCCAAACAAAATATGGAAACCTCGCCCACATATGCTAGTTATATTCTATTTTGACTGGATATAGGTGGTGTAATTGGTACGGATGTCGGCTGCAGTTTTACTCCGCTTTAAAAAACCTCTGTCGAACGAACGTCATTTTGTATTCTCATACCATGAACATCAAGGATAGGCGATCCTTTTACAATGACACCACCAAAAGAGACGAGTTGTTCTCCCCCTCCCTTATGTGTTAAAAAGTAGCACTGGATGTTGTTAGCATTAAAATTCACCCTACTAGCTTGACCCTATTCTGTTATATTTATGAGATCACTATTTAATATGTCGTTCATCAGACAGGGTTTGTTGTGCTAGATCTCCTATTGAACGCGAACGAGTGACAAAGGATGCTAGCATTTGTGAATAAAACAATAAGATTTTGTAGAAGGTTGTGTTTTTATTTTATTTATTTATTTATTCCACTTATACAAGAAACTCAACTAAAGCAAATTGTCGAGTTCAATTGACTATTAAAGTAAATCTTAAATTAATTAATATGGACACTTAGTGTAAGTACAATAAAACAAATAAGAAGGAAAAAATAAGAAAAAAAGCATGTACACATAGCATAGAGCCACACCCACAACCGGTACAAGACAAAATTGCAAGTGAACGCCTAAGCCATCGCAAAGATGCATAATCTTGGCAACCGATAATCGTTAACAATAATAAATTTTCGACTCATAATGACTTTTCAAGGTTAAAACTTAGTTCAACTACGACATAGGTAAATCGCGCGTATTAAGCAATGTTGCTTACATTGACTAAGCTTTATCAAGATAAAGTGCCAAGAGAAGCGGTTAGGGAAAGATTATCTCACGAAGTAATGCAGGCGAGTCAATTGTACCATTTATTAATTTAATTACGGAGGAAACCCCAAGAACAAATCTACATTTCTCGAGAGATGGTGAGGATAACAGAACCAATCTATTTTCATAGGGTGGAAGAGGGGCAATCGGATCCCAACCCAAATTTCTAAGGGCAAACAGCAAGAATTGCTTTTGAACAGATTCAATTGAAGCTGCATAGCACCTATATGAAGGAGGCCACAAAACGGCGACATACTCAAGTATAGGTCTAACCAAACACATCTATAACCTTTTTGTAATATAAGGATCATCAAGTTCTTTGGACTATCTCTTTATAGAACCAAGCGCGGACGTAGCTTTGCTTAACGAGAGCTCAATATGCAAATTGAAACGTAACCTATAATCAAATAGAACGCCTAAATCTATGAGCGAATCGACCAACTTGTGAGAATCAATGAAATACTCTGTAATAAATTACTTTCTTCTTGAGAAAGAAAGCTTCTTACATTTATTTAGATTTAGTTTCAGAATATTCAAAGAGCACCATGAAAACAAGTTATTCAAATTACTTTGAAGATGATGTGATTGCGATTCTATGGAAAAGAAAGAAAACAGTTTCACATCATCAGCATACATTAAGATCTCGCTGAACTTAATCACGGAGGTCAAATCATTGATGTATAAATTAAATAAAATGGGACCTAAGTGACTTCCTTGAGATGCGCCAGACATAACGGGGAATTCATTCGAGGTAATGAGGTTAAACAAAATGAATGATCTACCATG
The DNA here is from genome assembly GCF_014805625.2 of Glossina fuscipes. NCBI lineage: Eukaryota > Metazoa > Arthropoda > Insecta > Diptera > Glossinidae > Glossina > Glossina fuscipes. Next base: position 4,787,782 of record NW_023998432.1, read on the forward strand.
CAGATAAGAGCTACACCATTCCACTAAGAAGAAAGGTAAGCCAGAGCCTTGGGGTTTAAAGATAAGTAGTCTATGGTTAACCAAATCAAACGCTTTGCTAAAGTCAGTGTATATGACATCAGTGCGAGAGCCACTAGAAAAAGCCTTGAAAACATGACAAGTAAACTTTAACAGATTGTTGACCTTCGCTTTCGAAAACCATTTTGGAGAGGAGAAATATACGATTTCATGGAAAAGGCTATATGGTGAGCCACACTTGGCTCGAGCAGTTTAGGCAAGACACTCAGCTTGGCAATGCCTCTGTAGTTCTCTACAAGTTGCCTACTACCACTTTTGTGAATAGGAATAAGGAAACAAGTCTTCCAACGCAAAGGGAAGACACCTAAATTCAAGGACTTGTTAAAAATCTTTGAGATAACATCACAGGCGAAAAATTATATTTTAGAGAGCTCAATCCTTCAAAAACGTCATTTTCAGATATAACAAAGTTGGGAATTGATATCATATTAGAAATCGGATATGGATAGTTTGCTGATAAATCAAAATTGGCAGTTGAAGAGTTCTGCCGGAAGTCTTCCGCAAAGAGATTTGAGGTTTCAAATTCATCCGAGGACTCGGAGCCATTAAAAGACACATACGAGGGATTTATGGAGATTTTTCTTTTGGAATTAACGAACTTAAAAAAGTATTTAGGATTAGCAAACAAGGAGGATTTAACAAACTGAAGGTATCTGCGATAGTATTGGCGGTTGAGGGAATTAAATTTATGCCTTGCCACTGAGTAAGCGAAATAGTCGAAAGAAGAACAACTTTTCGAAAATTTTTTGAAAAACTTGTTTTTCCTATTCTTGTAATATTTAATTGTTTTATTAAACCACGGAGAACACTTGCTTCGAGGACGGAAATGTTTGATCGGAACGGATGCAGAAATAGTTTGATTTAATATATTGTAGAAGGACGACAGTAAGCTATCACTACTTCTCACTGAGAAGTCAAGCACAACATGAGAAAGATGTGATTTTAGCATGGAAACATAGATTTTATGGAAATCATAAAATTTATATCAAAAATTTGAATTTAGAACCTTATAGAAGTTTAACGAACCGACATGCTTGTAATGAAAGGAAATACCCAAAGCTGGATGATATGGATCCTGAAGTAAACTAAACGAAAGACAACGATTAACACAAATCTCAGGAAAATTGGCAAAGCAAAGATCAAGCAATCTACCATTGCAATTAGGGGTACCATTGTATTGAGCTAAATTATGATCAAATAATTCACTAAAGAACACAACGGCTCCATCAGATATAGAGGTAGGAATCAAACAGCCAGAACTATCGCTGTAACGCCAAGTGACTTAAGGCAAATTGAAGTCACCCTACACAATGAGTCACGGAGACCCGTTATGGTTTCTCGGAATTGAGTAGAAATCTCGGCTCCTTGTGGGAAAAGTTTAAGCTCATTAAGTCTAGGTTTGATAAGTGTCGCTTTATTGGACACTCATCTTCTACTCGTAGTGTAGCGTTTGGGACGTCACCTCTGGCTTTCTCCAAATCTAATTCGTTGGTACAAGTTACCGCTCCCTTTAACTCTAAAATGAACAGTAATGTTTCCGATATTGCTACGTCGGTTGGTAGCAAAACAGTTACAAACAAACCGGCAAGTCCATCGGTTTTAAACTACGCTGAAGTGGCAAGGGCATCTCCGCCCAGAGCCGCCAATCGCTCTAATCAAGCGCCATCGCCTAAAAGTAATGAAGAGAAAAATAAATCATCCTCTCCTCCTGGCTGTTCGCGTGTGAATGCTGGTCACCAGACTGGGCAAGTCTCACAAGCTGCCGGTACAAAGGCGATAACTCCATCTATATTTTTCCCAACTCGAAACTCTCCTACCGTGAACCCCCCTCCTGTTCCAAATAATGACATGTGCTTGACGGCAGTTCCTCCTAGAAAAGCAATATTTGTGTCAAGACTGGCACCTGAAACATCGGTGGATAACATAAAAGGTTATCTGGCGACGAAAGTCCCATCAGTCAACTTAAAGCGTGTTAGCATCTTCAAAATGGCTCCTTCTCAAGCTAGGGCAATCTCTTCTTTTAAAATATTAGTTCAAACTGAAAACAGTGATATGTTGTTAAACAAATCACTGTGGCCAGTAGGATCCTTAATTAAGGAATTTATCCCTCGTGATCGTCCCCGTAATACCAAGGCAATAGTCTTGTCGCCTTCAAAAAACTAATTGTTTCTTCATTTATCAAAATGTTAGGGGCCTAAATTCGAAAATGCGTTCCACTTTTCTAAATTCAGTGAGCACGGAATTTTTCTGTTTGGCCTTTACTGAAACTTGGCTAAAACCCGATCTTCACTCGTCGGAACTTTTTCATAATTCCTTCCAAGTCTTTAGAAATGATCGAGTGAATCGCATTGATGGTAGTGTATTAATTGCCATATCTGCGTCAGTCCCGTCCAATTTAATTGAATTTCCCACTTCTCCTAACATTGAATTTATCGCTATTCGTGCGAATATGCCTGATAAACATCTATTTATAACCTGCTTCTATATTCCCCCAAATTCCGATATCTCCATTTACAGGAAACACGCTTCCCTCATTTGTGAAGTGGCCAAGCGATCTAGACTCACTGATTTGGTCGTTGCATTGAGTGACTTCAATTTGCCTCAAGTCACTTGGTGTAGCACTGATTATTCTGGCTGTTTGGTTCCTACTTCAACGTCTGATAGGGCTGTTGTGTTCTTAAGTGAATTGTTTCATCATAATTTGGGGCAATATAATCGTACCCCTAATTGTAATGGTAGACTGTTTGATCTCTGCTTTGCCCATTTTCCCGAGATTTACGTAAATCGTTGTCCACCGTTTAGTTTACCTGAGGATCCTTATCATCCATCAATATGCATTTCCTTTCATCATATTAATGATGGTTTGTTGAAATGCCTTAATGTGCCAAATCAAACTTTTTTAAATAATTGTTATGATTTTCATAAAATCCATATTGTATTATTAAAACATCGTTCTTCACATCTGGCGCTTGATTTCTCAACCGGAAGTATTGAAAGCTTATTGCCATCGTTCTACAATACATGAAATCTAGCTATTGCTGCATCTGTTCCGATCAAGCATTGTCGACCTCGAAGCAGGTGTCCCCCGTGGTTTAATAAGACAATTAAATATCACAAGAATAGAAAAAACTCGCTATTCAAAATATATTCGAAAAGTGGCTCTGCGCTCGACCATGTCGCTTACTCGGTGGCGAGGCATAGATTTAACGTCCTCAACCACCATTATTACTGCAGATACCTTCAGTTCATTAAATCCTCTCTGTTTGCTAATCCTAAATTCTTCTTTAAATTTGTTAACTCTAAAAGAAAAATTTCCACATATCCCTCTCATGTTTCTTTTAATGGCTCTGATTCCTCGGATGATTTTGAAATCTCAAATCTATTTGCTGAGTATTTCCGACGAAACTTTTCGATTGCTAATTTCGATTTATCAGCAAACTACCCATATCCTGTAACTAACTCGGTTTCAATACCTAACTTGGTTATTTCGGAAGATGACGTTTTTAAAGGGTTGAGTTCTCTAAAATACAGTTGTTCGCCTGGACCTGATGGAATTCCATCATGTGTACTTAAATCTTGCGCTGTCGAGTTATGTGGGATGATCTCAAAGATTTTTAACATGTCCTTGTATTTAGGTGTTCTCCCTTCATGTTGGAAGAGTGTAGTTTCCTTATTCCTATCCACAAGAGTGGAAGTAGACAATTTGTTGAGAACTACAGAGGCATAGCCAAGTTGAGTGTCTTGCCCAAGTTGTTCGAGCGTATTGTGACTCAGCATTTGGCCTTTGCCATTAATTCGTATATTCCTCCGCACCAGCACGGCTTTCGGAAAGGGCGATCTAAAGTCACCAACTTGTTAGAGTTTACTTATCATGTTTTCAAGGCTTTTTCTAGTGGCTCTCGCACAGATGTTATTTACACTGATTTAAGCAAAACATTTGATATGGTTGACCACAGACTACTTATCTTTAAACTCCAAGCCTCTGGTTTCCCACCCTACTTAGTGAAATGGATAAGCTCTTATCTGCACAATAGATGCTTCAGGGTTTTGTTTAACTCCATCACCTCGGATGAATTCCCCGTTATGTCTGGCGTACCTCAAGGAAGTCACTTAGGTCCTATTTTATTTAGTTTATACATTAATGATCTCCCATCGGTGGTTAATTCCAGCCAGATCTTAATGTATGCTGATGATGTGAAACTGTTTTCTTCCTTCTCTGTTAAATCGCAATCACATCAGCTTCGAGGTGATTTGGATAATTTTGTTCCATCGTGCTCTTTGAATCTTCTGAAACTAAATCTGAGTAAATGTAAGAAGCTTTCATTCTCAAGAAGAAAGTCATTCATTACTCAGTATTTCATAGATTCGCATAAGTTGGAGGACGTCGATTCGATCACAGATTTAGGCGTTCTATTTGACCATAGGTTACGTTTCAACTTGCATATTGAGCTCCCGATAAGCAAAGCTAGGTCTGCGCTTGATTTTATAAAAAGGTGGTCCAAAGAGCTTGATGGTCCCTACATTACGAAAAGGCTGTACATGTGTTTGTTTAGACCCATACTTGAGTATGCCTCAGTTGTGTGGTCTCCTTCATATAGGTGCTACGTAGATTCAATTGAATCTGTTCAAAAGCAATTGCTGTTTGCCCTGAGAAATTCGGGTTGGGATCCGATTGCCTCTCAACCTCCGTATGAAAATAGGTTGCTTCTGCTGTCCCTACCGTTTCTTGAGAAACGTAGATTTGTTCTTGGCGTTTCCTTTCTAATTAAAGTAATAAATGGTGCTATTGACTCGCCTTCATTACTTGGTGAAATAAGCTTTAATGTCCCTAACCGCTTCTCAAGGCACTTTATCTTGGTTAAACTTAATCAGCGTAAATTTAATTATGAGCTGTTCAATCCGCTCAGAGTCGTTTGCAAGAACCTAAATGACGTCTACCACTTATTCTCGTTGTCGGATTCTTAAAAGTCCATTAAAGCAACATTGCTTAATACGCGCGATTTACCTATGTCGTATTTAAACTAGCTTTTATCCTTAAAAAGTCGTTACGTTTCGAAAGTGAATTATTGTCAATTTATTATCGGTTGCCAGGCTTGTGCATGTTTGCGATGGCTTAGGGGTTCATTTGAAATTTGGTCCTTTCCCGTTTGTAAGTGTGCTCCTATGCTGATAGTGTACATGCTTTTTTTTCTTTCTTCTTTTTTTTTTCTTCTTATTTGTTTTATTATGCTTATACTCAATTTTATTGTTAATTAATATAAGTTTTGCATTAAGAGCCAATTGAACTCGACTGTTATTTGTTTAGTTGAGTTTCTACTATAAGTGGAATAAATAAAATAAATAAAATAAATAAAAAATAAGACCAAACAGAAAAACTCCGTGCTCAGTGAATTCAGAAAAGTAGAACGAATTTTTGCATTTAGGCCCGTAACATTTTGATAAATGACAGAGGATGAGCGTGAAGATATAGTTAGTTTTTTGAAGGGGAAATAGCTACTGCATTAGCATTACGGGGTCGATCCCGACGGATAAATTCCTTAATTAAGGATCCAACCGGCCACAATGATTTATTTAACATCAAATCCATATTTTCAGTCGGAACTAGAATTTTAAAAGATGAGATGCCTCTAGATTGAGAAGGAGCCAATTTTAAAATACTAACGCGCTTTAACTATTTATGTTATCAACAGATGTATCTGGTGCCAGTCTTGACACAAATATTGCCTTTCTGGGAGGAACTGCCGTCGAGCAAATGTCATCTGTACTAGGAGCAGCAGGATTCACGGATGGGGAGTTTTGAGAGAGGGAGAATATAGAAGGGGTAACCACACTTGCACGATCAGCTTGTGCGACATGCTCAGTTTGGCGACCGGCGTTCACACTCGAACAGCCAGGAGGAGAGGAGAATTTACTATTATCATTATTAGTTTTAGGCGATGATGCCTGAGAAGATTGGGTGACATCGATGGGCGGAGATACCGTTGCCACTTCAGCATAGCTTAAGCCAGAAGGACTTCCGGGCTGTTTTATAACTTTTATGTTACCGACCGACTCAAGAGTAGCAGAAACACTAACATTCTTTATAGACTTTAAGGAATCGCTAACTTGCACCGAGGAAACGGACTTAAAAACTCAGAGGTTAGGAACTACACGCTACGCTACGAGTTGAAACTTTGTTAGCTGGAGAGGAAGATGACTGCGCAATATAACGACACACATCAAACCTAATCTTGATTATTTCAGATTTCTCCCACCAGGAGCCCAGATTTTTGCTCAAATCTGAGAAACAATTTCTCGTCTCCGTGAAGAGTTTGTAGAAATCAATGTCCCGCTTTCTGCAGTCAGAACACGACCATCATAAAGCTTTGGAAGGATGAAGGTCTGTATCAGCAGCACAGCCGATAATACCAACACACTTTGCATGTCCAAAACGATCACACAGCCAACAAGAAATGAATCGTTCAGATTCAGGGCCTGTTTTCGCACGACATGGTGTAAATAAGCAATTTATGTCCATTGAAAACAACAAAAGTAGCTTATGAAGGAAAAAAGAACAAGAAAAACTAAAAAATTCCACGGCACAAATTTTCAGCAAATTACAGCAAATTTCTCACTTCCCTGCCCACTGTAAATATAGAGCGAAAGCTAAAGAAACAAAGATTAGCAGACAAAAAGAGAGACTTTTACCAAGAGCTCAATTGTTGATTACACTAAACCAAAATGATTTTTTCACATAAGTTGTTAATAAATTCATATACGTTAAATTCACACTTTATTCTTTTGTAGAATTTTTAAAATTAAACACGAATAAAGCAAAAAAACTAAGAAATACACTAAAAAAATTGAAATATTTTTTGCACAGAATAAAAACGCGACTACAGCACGCATGCAGAGTTGCCAAACTCTGTTGACGAACACTAGGAAATGGAATTTGTTTGAGATAAATCCGTCGCCTACGATTCTAATCAAACGGTTATTCAGCAAACTCGGCATGAATCAAATCAATTTCTCATCGACGCCAATCGCTACCAGTTTGAAGACTAGAGCATCATGCTTTACTCTGTCGAATGTTTTTGAGATATCTGATGCAACGATCTGGTTTTCGCCAAAATGGTGAATAGATCGACCCCATTTTTCACTAAAGCAGAACTAAGTCATCAGCGGGCCGATTATTGCGGAAGCCGTATTCTGCAAATGAAATCAATGCTTTCCAGTTGTCTTACCAAGCGGTAATTGACCACGAGTTCCAAGTGAGTGCAATTAGCAGGATTTGTGGGCTGCCTCGGTTAGGTACTGGACAATGGCAATCTTGAGCAAGTTCGAAAAATGCCAGCATGATTGAACTTGCTGAAGAGATTGTGAAACGGGCTGGCAAGTATGACAGCACACTTCTTTAGGATTATGCACTGTGTTGCCAGCTGGCCCAGGAGTTCTTCGAGTATTGTGATTGGCAAAGACCTTTTAACGGCCTTCGTTTGAAAGAATAAATTATGTATCGACCATGCGACTCTCTCGAGCAGGGGCGGTTGTTGACCGTTATGTAGTAAATGAAAATTTCCATCAAATATTTCAGCCAACGCGTTAGCTTTATCTACCGAGTTGGATATTACTTGATCGTTGTTGAGAAGAAGCTATCGCTGCTTTTTGGTGCAGGAAGAACTTGGATACGCCGCGGTTAGGAAACATAACTTTTAATGAAAGTGGGTGAAAACCTTGTTGAGCTCTGCACCAGTTCCATTATTGTATTTAGAAAATTCAATTTTCGGGACTGGAAAAAAATCGTGCGGAAAATTAGCGTACGGAAAGGATTCAGAAATGGTACAGCGGTGTGAGTTTCTTAGAGTTGCAAAATTTTAACATCGTATTTTTTGTGGATGCAAAGTAAAAAAAGATCTAGTGTGTTTTGTTGCAACCAATCAATACTTACAATGTGCTTTGGTTCCTTTACGCCTTTCCCATTCATCGTATATGGCTACGCCTTAACAAAACCAGACCGCAAATGATGCTGGGTAAGGTTTATGGATGGCAACAGTATGCTTTTTTATCTGTTATGGGGAGGACGTAGAAGCGCTGAGTGGCTGTTTACAATTTCAGTGCCTATATATTCTATTTGTGGTGCTGCACCTGCGTTGCTGCTGGGATTGCAAAGATGCTTTTATATTGTTTCGTTAATGTGCGATATTAGTTTTCCTGTTGTTCTTGTTTTTATTACTGGTTTTGTTGTGTCGCAATTATGGTTACCGGAGTTTACGTTGCTACGGTAATTTTTATCAATATACATAGGATTTTAGTGATGCTGTTGTTGCAGTTGATATAATTTTCTGTTATTACTGCGGGTGCTGTTTTTGCTAGTGATCTTCATGGTACTTGTGCTATTGTTGTTTTCATAGCTGGTATTGTGTTTGCTTTCGCTAGTGTTGTTTTGTTGTTGTTTTTATTTGATTTTTTTCCTATTCCGGTTTGTGCCGTTCTTGTCATTATTTTTATTGTTGTTATTTTGTCTTGTTCGCTTTGTATCCTATATAAGTGCTGTGATGATATTACCATATTTTTCCTACTGTTTTTGGTGCTATTGCTGATGTTATTGGCGGTGTTGGTTTATTTGGTTATTATTGACCTCGTAGTTTATTTCATCGCTACTGTCGATTTTGATGCAATAACTATTTTCTTCTCGCTAGAATTTTACCGTTATTGGAGAGTACACTTTATATTTTTCACATTTTCTTTTTTCTTTATTTGCTATCGATATGTATTTTTCTGATTTTTAGTATTGTTTAATTTTGGATTGTTGTTTTCGGAACCATAACATTTATGGTTCACAGCTTAAACAAAAATAATAAATGAGAGTGCTGCTTTAACATTACAAAATACAACAGACACTATGCCGTACAGGTGATGCTTATAAGGTTATGAATCTCATCTAGCCGGGTGATAAGATGCCTCCAGTTTGTCTCGAGGTGTCGTGTGTTGGGCGTTGGTGGTGTTAATGCTTTCGAGAGGGACCTCTTTGAGATGGACGGACTGATACTATACCCTGGGCTATTGTACATCCCATCCTACCTATTGTTTCCTTCGGCCCACAACTTTATGTGGAAGATCAGGACATTGGGTCCTTACACCCATAAACTAACTTTCGTCTCATCAAAAAAAAAAAAATAATAAATAAATAAATAAATAACTCACCATATTTTCAATAAGTGACAAAAGAGGAAGTAACCATGATTATCAAGAATATAAAAAGAAAAAAAACCACTGAATGAAAACTATAAGTAATTATTAAACTAAAAAGATATCTTTCAACATTCAAAATAGTATAAAGATAATATACGGAATATAAATTCGTTAACACGCGTTATAAAAAAAAAATGCTGTAAAAAGGAGACAAATGTGACGATGGTTTTGTACTGCTGCATGTATCTGACGTCGCATATACAGACGAAGTTATTTTTATTTAGCTCTTATCATCTTATGGATGCGCTCACTGTTGTTGCTTTTGTTAGGTGTTGCTTGTGTATGTTTATGCCAAAGCTGCTTTACCCCTTTTTCATTATTTACCATTCAATATAGTTAGCATTTAAATATATATTTGTAACCATTTAGTCTCCTCTATTTTTTTTTTCTTTTAGAAAACGAAAGGCTTTACTTCGTGCATTTGTTTTAACAAAACTTCACCCTTGAGAGCTCACGAATTACCATAAAACTTTTGCTTGCTTGCATGTAATTTTTTTATGTCATTTGTAACCTCTTCGGTTTATAACAGCATTTTTACAAAATCGACAAAGTACTATCAACTAAACCATTTTATTGAACCAATTCGTGCCTTTTCCAGCAAGAACTGTTCATAGTAAATTACCGAATACTATTTACGCGCACAACAACTTCTCAATCACAATGCTCAAATCATGCTTTTCGCCTATCGTTTTTACTCAAAAGTGAAGCGAGAAAAAGACAAGAAGTAAACATCATGAAGGTAGAAGCAGTAAATGTTGTCGTGATCGAAGAAAAAGAAATACTACGTGCCCAAGTATCGATTAGAATCCCGTAATGCATGATGTCACTCATTTTCATCGTAACCTGGCTTCATGTTTTTCGTGAATATTATTTGAATTGTCTCTGTCCTTTGTTTCACTAACTTTAGCCCCACCAACAGAAGGTGCGTATGTATTATCTCAGGCGAATATCCTGTAGCTACTTTGCTATCATCACATTGGCTTATCATCTGCAAAGCAGATAAGAAACGAAGAGAGAAAAAACAAATTACGCTTTTCGTAAAAAATTTAATGTTCTCTCTTTGTCTTTGCATAATATATGTACGAAAACGAATTGTCTCTTGGTATTGGAATATTGCATATTCTTCCACAATTTTTCTGATCAACAGAAATTAATCTAATTTAATTTGTTACTAAAATCTGCAAGCAACTAGGGAACATTTATAAAAAAACGCGACTATGCATTTTAACGACGTCACGACTTTTTGAATAAGTCAAAACGATAGGAAATTTGTGGAAACGAAAAGAATTGTCTGTTGCCTAAGAACCCTAGCATGTTTATCACACCCAAAATGAAAGAAAACCCAAATAAAATCAATGTAGCCAAAGAAGGCTAGATCCTTAAACCTCTACACAACTTCGGATGCAATTTGTCATTTATCTTTTTGGCAAAATTCCTATGACTATAAATCATGTAAACCCATACGTTCATATAAGTGTGTGGCTCCAAAAATGGACCACGCGTTCCAAATATAGTTAATTTCCACGTCACATTAATGTCGTAGACTTTGGACGACTGCACATTTTTGCAACACAAAGGCTTAGTGTTCGTGAGAAATCTCAAAATTTTCAATAAAATTCGGTTTTATACAAAAAACACGTCAGCGTACCTCAGCAAAATATTTTAAAACTTGTGACTTGCGTTTTGACCAAAAGGAGCGTACTAAAGATAAAATAAGGTAAAATTCACTCTCAAGACGATGTTAAAAAAGACGTTCCGCATTTAAACTTTTGAGAAGACCCTTTTTTTATTATAGCACACATTTAATTAAATTGTACTGCCTGCCCTTTCTTGTTTAATTGACTTTGCTGCGTCACTTGAAGGTACAATCGCATGGCTTACACTTTGATGTTGTGAAAACGCTAAGTACGTGATTCAACCACTTAATTCATAACTAACATCAAAAACTCTGCCACCAACTTCTAATCCTCTGACGAAAGCATCTTTTGAATCGCGATCCTCGATCGTATTGCATTACGAAATGCAATACTCAGGCAGGTGAAGTGCGACATAATTTTTGTTTTTCTTTTTAGCAACAGAATAATGCTGAATTTGTATAATTCCGTCGCACCTCAAAGTGGATGCATATAACGATATGCGATCACACTACAACCTATTTCTACCAAGAGGTGTCAATTTTAAACCGTTTTACATATAAATATCAACAGCATTTTGCAGCATCATATCAATTGTAATTTGATTAGGAAATCGCGATTGCAGTTATATGAAAAATACTTCGATATTTGCTTGTTTTTTCGCGATGTTGTATATTATTGTGGATGATTGCAGTGACTTGTTTTAAAAAAATTGAATAAGGTGTTTTGTTTTCCAATCCTGCAGTGAATTCAGTGCACGTGAATTTTGTGTTCATTCCTCACAAATTTCAAAAACACATTGTTGAAATTAGGTAAGCAACCAGTGAAACAATTTGTAATACTATCACCTTTAAAATCATTCTAAGGATATTTCGACTTTCAAGAAGAAAGAAGTTATTGTAATATATTAGTTTAGGGAAAAAGAAATCCATTATTTTTTCGGTAGATGGCTGAACTGATAGATTTCTCGTAAAGTATCGATCAAACAATTTCATATTTATGCTTTTTCATTCCATGAAATTCTTTTGCTGTTTTTTGTTTGGTGCATTCAGTTGTGAGTTACAGCGTGTTAAAAATGAAAGTGAACAAAGAGAAAATTCGGTACATTTTACAGTTTTTCTTTGACAAAGGCGAAAATGCAAGCCAGGCGGCTAAAATTGTGAATGGTGTTTATGGTTCCGATACTGTAACAGCCAATTATGTGCAATTTTGGTTTCGTAGATTCCGTTCAGGAATTTTTGATGTTAAAGATGCACCTTGCACAGGTAGGCCGGTCGTCGAAAATGTCGATAAAATCGGAGAAATGATCGAAGTTGACCGGCATGTCAGCAGTCGTAACATCGCCGAGGAGCTAAAAATCGACCATAAAACAGTTTTAAACCATTTACACAAAGCTGGATTCAAAAAGAAGCTCGATGTTTGGGTGCCACACCAATTAACAGAAAAAAACATGATGGATCGAATTTCCATCTGCGAAGCCTTGGCCAAACGGAATGAGATAGACCCATTTCTTAAACGGATGGTGACTGGAGATGAGAAATGGATCACATGCGATAACCCTGTGCGAAAACGATCGTGGTCAAAGAGCGGTGAAGCACCTCAAACGGTGGTCAAACCAGGACTAACGGCCAGGAAGGTTTTACTATGCATTTGGTGAGACTGGAAGGGGATTATTTATTATGAGTTGCTTCCATATGGCCAGACGCTAAATTCTGATCTTTACTATCAACAACTGGACCGTTTGAAGATAGCGATTGACCAGAAACGGCCACAATTGGCCAACAGGAGAGGTGTCGTGTTCCATCAGGACAACGCTAGGCCACACACATCTACAGTGACTCGCCAGAAACTTCGTGAGCTTGGTTGGGAAGTTTTAATGCATCCGCCATACAGTCCGGACTTGGCACCAAGCGATTATCATCTTTTTCTTGCATTGCAAAATTTCTTTAATGATAAAAAATTGGAATCTAGAGAGGATTGTGAAAATCGACTACTAGAGTTTTTTGCAAATAGAGACCAGGACTTCTATGGGAGAGGCATTTTGAAGTTACCTTTAAAATGGCAACAAATCATACAACAAAACGGTGCATATTTGACCCAAATCGGACAATCCGAAGCATGTTAAATAAAGTCCTGAAGTTCATATAAAAGTAATGGATTTCTTTTTCCCCAAATTAATATAAATAACATAAGTGAATAATGCTCTAAATGATGAAAGCTCACAATCTGAAAGTGACGATGAGTTAAATGATTCTTTCGAAAGTGATCAGGAATTCGATAGCGTTTAGGAAAATTATTTGTCAAGCACCAATGAAAATGAACGTAATTTGAATGCAAGTAGAGGATGAAGAGAATGAGACCTTTCACGGATTCTAAAAACGATGGTGAAGAAAGTAATGAGCGGTGAAATACTGAACCGGCTGTTGATGGAACAGCTTGGAAAAAGATCGAAACAAATTCCTCTGTTGGCAGACCATCTCTTAATACAATTTTCAAAGGTCTGTGTGGTACAAATGGAGACGCCAGATGAAATATTATGATTGGCGAAGCAAGCACTGCATTTTATTTAGTATTTGACAATAATATTATGGAATACATTATAAAATGTACAAAAATGGAAGCACAAGGGTTTCCAGGAGAAGAACGGAATTTAGCTCGAGATAAATTAGAGTCATTTGTAGGCATTTTATATGCACGCGATGCGTACGAACAAAAAAATGTTAATGCATCGTTTTTAAGGAATGAAAAATGGAGTCCTGTAACAAGCCAGCCGCATATATCACAGTGGATGAATAACTTTTCTCAACGAAAACTAGATCTAATATGCCGAATAGGCCCGAAAAATTCAGCATCAAATTTTGATTGGCGTCTGATGTGAAAAGTAAATGCGTTGCGCAAGTGTTTACGCACTTAGGGAAAAATGGAAGAGACCAATATCAATTTTGTTGGCTGAGTCTGTCGTTTTGAAAGTGGTTGGACAATTTATCGTTGCCACTGGAAATTTTTTCACAAGTTCGAGCCTAACAGCAAAGTTTTTGTAAAAAAAAAATTTCTTCATTTGAAACTTTCTGTCAAAATAAGAGAGGACTGCCCAAGTTTGGAAAAATACAAAGGGAAGAAATGGAACGCATTACAACGCAATTTTATGTATTGAATGATTGTACTGACACAAGCTATAAAAGCAAACCGAACAAGAAAGTATTTCTGCGAAGTTCAAAACATAAGTCTGTAACAGCAGAAAAAAACACTAAACGTCTTCCAGAAACCATTAAATTTCATAATACCATAACATTTGTGGTCGATATGACCGATCAAATGACAGGACAGTATAGTGGGAAAAGTAAATGCTGTGGATGGTCTATGCAAGTATTTTATGACATCTTCGATATAGCCAGCATAAACGCGTGGCTTCTCTACAAAGAAATAACAAGGAATATAAAAAACGTCTAGAAAGTTCATCAGTCCCAAGTAAACCCACAGAATTTCGAAGAGGACAAAAAAGTGCCAAATAATGTGTATCAGGTAATAGAGCAACGGGAGCGCGCTTGCGGCGAAGGGTATACGTGTGGAAACTGCTTAGTGGAACAACCATTGCTTTGTAAAAACTAATAAGGAAAAACTTTATTAAAATGAGGTTTTTATATTTAATGTTTTTTTGCTAAAAGGATTGAGTTTTTATACATGAGACTAAAAGTTCGTTAATGATATCGCCATGTTTGATTATCTTTCTAATAAAAATAAAAAAATTAAGAAGGTAATATTTTTCAATTATTGTTCCCGTTATATTGCTCAAATTATCTACGTTTAACTGATTAGGCAGTTTTGGCAATTATTTGGCAAAAAACACGTTTTGGCCGAAATAGATATACACAAAATCGTGGTAGAAATAGTGTTAACTGTAAACGGAAAATTTTATAAATAAGTTTAATACAAGTCGGTTCACAGCGTTAAAGAAAGGTAAAACTATGGAAAGGAAAACAACATAATCGAGTAGGAAAGGACACCAATAGTGGGTATGAACCAAAAATGAACAAAACCAATCGAATGCGCAAGAAATTTGTTTTCTTTGGAAGTGAGATATGTTTTTTTAACGAGAAACAATGGAAAAATCCATTATGCGTTTCCTAGTTTTTTGATTGCCATTCTACGTAACCCATGGTTTAAAGCATAGCTAATTTATCCATCAAGCAGCGATTACCAGTTGATTTCGCAACATCTTGTGGTAAGTCGCAAAATGGATGGCGGTAAACAAGAAACAACAGCAACAACGGGTGACATCTTCATTACTTTCCGCTTACCAAAGGCGTGATCAACTTTCAGTGCAACGATCGGGATATATATTTGAAAACATTTCTTCCTTAACGGAAGAAATTATGTCTGCCTCTTGTTTAAAATCTATCTCGCTATGCAGCTCATGGAAAGGAAGAAATAGCTTAAACTCCTAATAAATGTCCAAAACAAAAGCTAAACACTAAATATCTACAAATACGGCTAATTTGAATTTTATATTTGAATAAAATACTTTTATCTCTAGAAAGCATTTTCAAATGCTCAAAATGTTAAATGCTTAAACCTTACCACTTCCTCATTAGCAATCAAAATCCAGAATCCCTTCTAAACACAACTTTTTTACTTAGCTTGCAATTATTTCAATAAATAGATAAGAGTTTGTTTGGTACAAATCCTAAATGGAAGTCTAAAATCTATTCCACTAACGCATACACACACAGAGTATTTGTGAATATACAGCTTTTATATATATATATATATCCGTAAAAGATATACATATCATAAACAGACACATTTGTGTCTATATGATTTAATCGCAAACGTAATCTGACTTTCTGTTACTGAATTGAGGCCAGCATTAATAATAATAGACATCGAAATATTACACAATAATAAGAAAACGCGATTGTTCGATATCTATCATTTAGCTTTTAGAGGTTCTTGATTAACAGTGAAGTTTATTGAAATAATAACGGTTGGTAGCATCAACGATGATTCATTACAACACACCAACGACATATCTATTCATCCTTACTATGATGCCTTTGACTTGATAATCATAAGCCTTCCTTTTATTTGCATGTATCAGCACATCGACAATAGTCTTAATTTGACTTCAGGGAAAGTTTGAATTCTCATGTATATCCTGATCAGTTTCGTACCGCAACGGAAACCTTAAATCACTTTTCAAATCCAGAAATGAAAAGGAAAGAAGAAGGAAATAGTAGGCTCATCGGACTTAAGAAGTGCACAACAACCCCTTTGATTCCAATTCTTATTTTATGCATAGTTTGTTCTAACACGAAGTAGTTCTAAGTAGTTAACCTACACGTAAGCTTAAATTTTTAATGGTTTTGGAATTTTGTTGCAAGCAGAAATGTAAACAACACGGGGCAAATTTATTCTTGCTGTTAACATTTTACCTAGTTCTTTCCCTACTTCAATTTAGAAATCTGTTTGAGCTTGTTAGAACGAATATATACAAGTAGAGTTTCACTTAGTACAAGAAGAACTTGTAATTGTTTTGGCAAACAAAAATTTTTAGAAAAGATTCGTAAGCTACGATAAGATAATTCGATTATTAGAATATGTCCTATTCTAGAGCAAACTGTGAGCGTGGAACTGAGTTATACCCTAAAAACATTTCAAAAAAAAAGGTCGAACTAGTTGAGCAACAGGAATGATCGATTTTAACCACACTATGTCTTTATATAGGCAAATTTTCTCTTAACTGCGATTCGTATTCGACGTTCTTTAAGTTAAAAACAGCGAAAAGAATAGCGAATCAAAAATGAAACTACTTCCATGTTCCTCCAAAAGCACCTACGCAGAACAGTCACATGACGATTAAGCCGCTCGCGTTCATATTTAAATTACGATCAACTATAAACAAATTTACAAATGCAGCGGTAGACGCTGAATCAATCCGCAATAGACAACAAGCCAATCTAAGATCGACCTTATACCATTTAACGATCGATAATTAACCTTTGTATGATTTGTCATACCCTTCTCTATGCTTGACCGAAAGTCACACCGTGATCGGCAATAAGCATGTTCGCTTGCAACCTAAGGACTATGTTTCAAATACTTTTTCCTAAGTAAACACTTGCCCCAAAACGCTTTGAACTGAATATCGAACTTCATGGTTTGAAATGCTTCTCCATTAAATTTGACGGAAAATATTTCATTTATAATGTCATTGCAGAAACTAAAGTTCCAATAAGAGACAAACGTAACGGTAAGTTTAGCATATCTACGTATAAATTTAAAAATGCATATAACAATCACAACTGGTTTCAGTCGTATGCTTTTACGGTCGCTTGTTATCTGGTGTGTTCGTAATGCCTCTCTGTGGGCATTGAGTTTTTATGCCGAAAGCTTTTACTATTCCTGCCATAAAATGATAGTAAGAACAGCAACGGAAAAAAACATTTTGTCAAACCATTCAATATCGATGCACTCTTAAGCAGCCACCTAATCACAGACTAACTGGTTGCCTGCCACGCAGGCTGACTAGATTTTTACGAAACCGTTAACAACTCTCACATAGATAATTGAAGTTGCCTGAAAAACAGTTACACACGTGCATATCGGTAAAGGAAAGCAAAAATCAAAAGCTGTCAATAAATTGCATTAAACGAATAACAGCAAAGCCACCAAAGAGGATATTAAATATTATTCAACTATTAAGCATAAAGCTGCTCATCAACAAAAAAAAACCGGAAAAAATTAAAACAAAGGAAACAAAAATAAAAGCAAATAGGAAAATTATATTCGGTTGTGACCGAATCCATCCATCACCGCTATGCTAACAGGCAACTGATTTTTTCTATTTCCAAAATAAAAGATTTATCGAATAGGCGTATGGGCGTTTCAGGTGTGTTCTTTAACCTACTTGCGTCATTTTCGAACTCTTTTGCGGGTTTACAGACGATATCTTCGTGCAAACGATAGAATGTGTACCGCAGATGCTACACAATTTGGCAGATGGACAATTGGATCAACAGACATATCGACAGACCAGCGGACGGGCATACTTAGGTGTATTAGAAATTTAAAACTCGCTAACAATTTATGTAGTTTATGGGGCTTCTGGAGCTTGTTTCTCCGCGTTATAAAGGACAAAAAATTAAATTTAATACGCTATAACATCGTATTTAAACTAGCTTTTATCCTTAAAAAGTCGTTACGTTTCGAAAGTGAATTATTGTCAATTTATTATCGGTTGCCAGGCTTATGCATGTTTGCGATGGCTTAGGGGTTCATTTGCAATTTGGTCCTGTACCGGTTGTAAGTGTGCTCGTATGCTGATAGTGTACATGCTTTTTTTTTCTTTTTTTTTCTTCTTATTTGTTTTATTATGCTTATACTCAATTTTATTGTTAATTAATATTAGTTTTGCATTAAGAGCCTATTGAACTCGACTGTTATTTGTTTAGTTGAGTTTCTAGTATAAGTGGAATAAAATAAATAAATAAATAAATAAATAAAAAAAAAAAAAAAAAAAAAAACATTGGATAGACCTTGTAAATTTTTTTATTTTTGTAAAGGTACTACAGCATCGCCTATAAAATATCCGTTCAAATTTTCGGTCATTTATCTGCTATAGTTTAGAAGAAATGATTGAAACCCCAACTTGTTGTTCCTTTCGGAAAACACTTCACTTCATGTAGGCGTGTGTTTAAAACATTTCTAATACCAATCTGTGCGCAAGAACTTCCAACGTTTCCGCGAAATTTGAAGTTGCTGGCCTAAGTTTTGAGGCCGGGAGAATGTGTACAACACACGTTACACAAACAAGCAGGCGGACAACTGGATAAGCGGACTTGCTTAAATCGACTCAGAATTTGATGCTAATCCAGAATATATACAATTCTAAAGTTGCCTTCTGGACGTTGCAAACGTTTGGCACTTATCCTTCGATGATGGGTATAATAAACAATTGGGCAAACTAAAAATAACTAGAGCAGCATGTTAAATGAATTTACTTTAGAAAAAATGCGCCAAGAAACGAAAGTAAAAGCAAACTGAAACAATTACTAAGATATCTTAAGATAAATATTGGACACCCATCACCAGCCAACGCGAGCTTAAAATATTTTTAAATTACCCAAATTTCTTTTTTTTTACGGAAAATAGTTTAAAAAAACATGTTTATAACGTAGAATGACATAGGTCTAAAGGTGTCATTTGCAAAATAAATTTCAAAACAACTAAACTAGAAAATTATTAGTCCAACATGACATTCCCATCAGTTTCATGGATTCATTTATATCGTCGCTGAAGTCATCACTTACGTTAAATGATCTCCATAAGCCAGTCTATTGAAAATATTTGATATGTGGTTTTGACCAAACAAGTAGTAACCAGTCTTTTTTGCAGTACAAGCTACTTAGATCTCAACTTCCTAACCTTTTCAGACGTTGAGTGATGTTCAGCAAAATTGATTTCTCGCCGTGCAAAACTTTTAACGATATGAAATCTGTGTATAGTACACGGACTACGGTTCTGTATTCCTACAAACTCTATTATTTTCCAGATGCATATTATACTCCATATAAAACGACATCAGATGGCCAATTATAGGCAAACAAAATAACATAGCCAAGAATTGATATATTATACATACAGCTCTGACGCAGAATCTATTCATTTCGCGTTTGTTACAAACCAAATGAGAAATTCAGTTCATCGCGACCCTATGTCGAAAATCGCTTTATATTCTGGACATATACAATAAGTGAAGGCAAAAACATTGTCTGTAAATCTTACATATGTCCAGGTTGTTGACCAAGCCAACAACTTGAAAGCTATTTTGTTAGTATACGAACGTCACAAAAGAAAGAAGCTTGTATACGTGTGCACTGATTCTTACAAAATTAAAACAATCATTATTGTCAAGCCGTATGCATTTATTTGGATGAATTTGGATATTTCGATTGCCAAGAGATTTTTCAAAAAATTGCAAATAATATAAAATGTTCATTTAAAAAAAGAATGAAAATGTAAATCCGTGGCAGGGACTTCAATATATGCATTAATACGGGTTTGCTATCGATTTCTTGGCTATGTTTGCTTATGTACGAATGTACTCTTCAGACGACTGATATCTTCATCCTACCAAGATATCGTCCGAATAAGGCGACATCCAAAAATACAGCAACCGCCCTTTAAAAGATTGGAGCTAAAATAGAATGAAGCCTAATGAAGTAACCATTCTATCGCATATATTTCAGTGCCATTCTGGTATTATATACATGCAGGTACATATGTGGTGCATGTGTGCTACCGAGTAGCCGTATAAATTTCGGATAAATAACCCGAGCCGTTTTCGCATTATTTACAGACGAATTCTTATGAAAACACATTTCTAATGATAGTAGGGATTAGAATTCCGTCTTCAGCTCGATTTGTCTCGCAACGTATTCTCTAAAAAAGAGCGCTTTTTCTTTTGCTATTAAAAAGTACCGCGGGCTTTTATCAGTAACGCGTAAAACCTTTGAACTAGGCCAAACTTGCGTAGAATTTACATTACATTTACATTAATTTATTTGCTTCTTTGATGGGAAATCCTCAATATCAGTTTTTATCTACTGAAATTACATTTTTCGTATCCACAGCTAAAATGATGACAAAGTCAGTACTGTGTATATTATCAACTTAACCTGCTGTGCAAATCCTAATTTAGTATCCAAACGTGCTAAATTCTAATTCTAAATCTAATAAAGTAAGCTTCGATGACAGTTGTATGTATTTACGTGCATACATAAGCCGCATTTTTAAGCTTTCTGGTTACATCTACGCTTTAATTCAAAAAAAAAAAAAACTGTCTAGCGATAACAAAAAAATTATATTTAAAGTTTTAAGGTAAGTAAAACGTGATTGTGTTTTCAATGAAATAATATATGTTATACAATTATTAACAGACAATTAGTGTGCATAAATGTGCATGCACATGTGAACAATTTATATTAACAGTATGAATCGAACAATTATTGCCAATTTAAACGTATTTCAATTTCATTTATAGGTCAAGACGCAGACGCATTGTTTACGATATATATTATACTACATTAATGTGTGAGGCAATACGTATGTATCGTAATGTTTTAATTACGTAAATTAATTTTTCGTTTCAAACGTTAAACATTTAAATCTTAACAAAATACACTTACGCGTCGACTGATCAATTAAAGCCAATTTATTTGCAATAAAAAATGTTTATTGAGTGTTTGTCGTTTATGTTACATCCTAGTCGCATGCAGATACTTAAATACATACGATTATGGTTGTTTTTGTTAATGAAATCTAATTTTTATTCGCTTAAAGTTTAAATTAAACAATTTGTAGTAGAATTAAAATCGAACACATAGTAACGTTGTTTTTCCCATCCTTTATATAGAAGGTTTAAGGTTTTTTTTATTAATATTTCTTAATTTCGATTACAATGTTTGATGTGCTACAAGGGTCTACTTAATTAATCTTACAAATATAATCGTCTTATTCTAATTTTCAATAAGTGAATCTGTATATGTTATGTGCTTAAAGGAGAGAGAGTTCTCGTAACACGCTACATGTATAAATTTATGAAAATTTTAATGCTAGCTCACGGTCTTTTATATATTTCGGAATTTGCTCTATGTAGAACTCGAAGTAAAAATGCTATTTTATATAAAATTTGTTCATTTCTGTATATCTTATGCAGAATTTGAAAATTATGTCAAGTTTTTGCTTTATGGCCCTCATGGGAAACAAGTCGTTAGAAAGCTTTTACAGACACAGGCAAGGTACGATGCCGAAAGCAATGATTACGTTACACTTTGTGCGTAGCATACGAACTGTTAAAATAATATTGATTGTGAGTGTTTAAATATAAATGAACACTTAGCTTGAACTGCGTTTCATATTATCGCAAAATTTTGCAAAAATGACAATTCGTTTTTGATAAACATAAGAGCAATGTGTTCATAAAAACAAAACTAAGTCATATGGTTTCAAAATGCTTTTAAAACGATTATTTGCATTTTTACTGTGTGACAACCACCGCAGGCTGCAAAAATTAAAAGATATTCAATAAATTGAAAAAAACAAATAAAAGTTAGCTAGTCAACAAAAAACGACGGAAGAGCAGTTGATAAACGCAGTATACAAAAGACAAAAAATATACGCCGCCAAGGCTTTAGAAAGAAAGTAGCAAGGGAGAAAGCTTACAAAGGCATATCCAAGGAAGTGGGCATATCGAGTAAGTATGCCGCTGGAAGACCGCTGTACTAAGGAGTACAATGTCTCACTATTCCAAACGCAAGACAAAAAATGGAAAGTTCTTGGAACTTTTATAATTTACCTATCTTGGAAAATTGGAAAGGCATAAAAAAGGAAATGACTATCAACTTCTAAAGTCTGTGTGTATGTGGTGAACTCCCGCAAAAGCATACAGTGACTATGTTCAGCTTTTGCACTACAAATGAACACTTTACTCCATGTTTTCCCTACAAATAAAAACTTTAACGGCAATAGATACTTTCTTTGCCTGGTAAGCGATGAAACCGCGATGTTGAAATCGTTCGAAATAGCGTTTCGCACTTTTTGGATCTTTCCCATTGCTTGTAAACTCCAAGGCTTCAAACAATACACTCTAAATAAATTAAAATCCTCCCATGAGAGAATTATTAATATTATTAAAAATAAAATTTATTACCAACCGTTTAAACCTCTGGACAATTCGGAATCTGAGATAGTTATTAATAACACGGCGCGACAAGGAACTGTTTTATCTCTAAACTAATGAAAGTTGGTGATTTTTTTATTACTTAAATTATAGGTTTGTAGCATAAGGTCGAGCTTCGAAAGAGACAGAACTTGTTCCTCGCTAGAATAGAAAGATTTGCCCGAGGGCCTAAATTACTTCTCCACTCAGGATTTATTATAAATATTTACACAGAAATTTTTACAAAAAAATTGAACTCACCTACTTATAGGTTCAAACAATATAAAGAATTGATTAACATAAGTTATAAATATTTTACCAATTGTCAAAAAAAATTAATAAAACAATTATGAATATAGGGAGAAGAAAAATTGTCACCATAATTTTTATATATTTTTTTTTTATTATTAATATCGTTTTTTTTTTCTCTTGAGTCAAAACAAGTTGATTAATACAAATTAAGTTAACACAACCAATGATAATCGTCAAATCCGCGTTCACGATGTACCGGTCTGATCATCACAATAATACCAATAACAACGATATTAATCAAAAATGTTTTAATAAATAGTGATCTGCTTGTCTATATCTTTTTTTAATTCTTGTCCACCTTATGGTGTTTCATTTTTTCAAATTGCTGCTGAGCGCAATTTGTGAGCTCAAACGGGCTGTTGATGTTTCAAATTTCTTGAGAGATTTCTTTTTCATTTTATGTGTTAAACGAAATGATTTCGATGGATAAACCTGGCACAGCGTCATTATTCTACTTCACGTTGTAATCATTTTCCTTACTGTCTCTTTCATTCGTTTACTATTATTGTCTCTTATTTTTCGATGAGTTTATTCAAATCAATTTTCATTTCATTACTTTATAACCATTAAAATGTGGCTCTTTTGCGCATATGCTTTCTCCTAGGTTTTAAAACGTCTTGGATTAATAATATGTAATTATTAATGTAATATATACATATACGTATTTTAGTCAAAAGTGTTTTTAAATTTTTTTCTTCTGTTCGATAAAGAAAATTAATTAAACGATCCATATTTGGACACTAAAGTATATTGTTCTCCATCAAAAGCACATGAATAACAGGGTCGATATAAGGATATCTAACGCAGTCCTTCCACAACTAGCAACCAGCAAACTCCTTCCGACCAAACGTTTAATTCATCTATCGCAATAACAACTAGTTACAGCACTCCTTCTATATGGCTCTTCTAAATCAACTTAAATTTTACTTACGTATTACAATCTCGACCTGTACTTTTTTTCAGCAACTAAAATTACCCACCATTCGCACACACATATTTCTACTATTATGGTTTACCTTGACAACTTTTGTGTAATGCTGACAGTCACAAAGAGAAAGATAGGAAACTTAAACTTGTCACAAACTAATAACCTTAATCTTTATACAGAAAAGAACATCATAAGTTTAAACATACGCTTGCGACTACATGTACATTGGCTATAAGACATTGGTCGCCATTATTATTATTTTTTGACCATTCAGTGCTAGCGAACACATTTCAAACCATGAGATGCATCACTTTACCTTATATGGTTTAACTGACACAACTTTCAGGCCACGTTGATCATATGCCATTGTGAAATTTGTAACTGAAATTAATACATTTTTCCCCTTCTCTTCTAGATCACTCTGCTATTGCATACTACAGATCTTTATCATATTTGTCATTCTTTCTGAGTTCACTCCAACTTACACGCATGAAAGTTGTCTCATTTCTGGAAGTTTGTGTTATTCTCTTGTGTATACCCAAAGTCAATACGTATCATAATATTCCTTTATTTTTTTAAGCATTTTTGTTTATGAATTGTAGGTTCCTGAGTTAGTTAAATAGGAATTACGTCCATCTTTACAGCTAGAGATCGTTCGTTCTCTTCTCCATCAACATTATTAAAGTAGTATTTAAATGTAAGTAACTCAACGTTTTCTTTTGTGCAATGGTTTACGCAGCTTCGAGCATTTAAGAATTACAAGCTTTTCTTAAACAATATCTGGTTTATAATTTCATCTATTTTTTTTTTTTTATGAAATAAATAATTTATATTTTTTATGTATACTCGTTCACAAATACATATTTTCATACTGCCACATCGAAATTAGGAAAAAATTGAACTACTGAAGATTTGATTATTTTTTCGATCGTAGCATACAAAGTCTATATATCAGGCATCAACTAAAATTCCGGACCGTCCTTCTCTTACACAATCAATGCCCTAATTATGTATCTTTTACTTAACTAGCGCTCACTTCGACCGCGTAGCGTGAAAGCCATTTAGTTTTTCGAAAGTAAATGGCAAAGTTGAGGTTTCTTTATCTGCATGCAAACAACACGAAAACCAATTATTATTATTATAATTTTAAAATAATTATATAAATTCTTAGACAAAACAAAAAAGACATTCAGCGCTAGCAACACAGGCTATCGGCTCTAATTTATATAAACATACATTAGATATTGAGCTTAGTAGCTTTAATAAAGTAATATACTGAATTGATATTTTTTGGTGTTGAAAATTACTCTTTCGGCTTCGCAAACTATTGTTCACCCTCCTTTATAGGAGGGAAGAGAGAGAGGAAACCATTGGATCTTATATAAGGCTAAAATGGCAAATGGCTATTTGATAGTTTGCATTTGTAAAAAATCAATTATTTGCGCCTGCGTTTCGGAATTCGCGTCGCCGGGGTAAAAAATAATTTGGAAATGTGCGCAGTTTTATCTTATATCTTCTTCACTTCTGACTTTTGATACTTAGATCTTCCCAAAAATTCACGTTTGTTATTTTTTTCGAAGTAGTTCGAGTACCAACGACTTTTGTTGGTTTCAGTTCTTATTGTAAAGTTTTTACTGTCTATTACCCTTTAATGTTTAGCTCATGTTTAAACCTTGCAGCCTTCACGAAAGGAGTTCGTTTTATTACATTGCTGTTTGCCAACTCAACAACAAATGTTGGATGCACTAACAAGTTACTTCTACATACATTCTGTAAAGCAAAAGAATTTTATTTTTTCATTTAGATTGGGCTGCGCAAGTTTTATACCACCTTGCCAGTTACTTATCTATTAGCAGAAATATATATGTTTCTTCAAAAGGGGAATAAGCATGAGAAAGGAGAATATTAGGACACGCTTGAGATAGTTGACGATCAAATATATGTCCTAAAAATTTTATAAGTAAGTAATATCTGCAAATATTTAATAATGTCTGTTTGTTTATCTGTTGTACAAATTAATAAAGATCTCAAGATTTGTATAGGAAATTAAGACTTCCTCCATTTATTAGGTGCTCAATTCCAAAACCTAAATGTAAAACTTCTCAAGCACAAACCCGCAGCTCTCAGCCACAATTGACACAAGAGTCAAGATCAAGTGTAATAATAGATGAGATAAAACCAGCATCCAACATATTTACAATGATTAAAAACTGAAAGTACTCGGCAAAATTAAAAAATTTTAAATATCGTTGTTACTCATAATTTATAAAAAAATTTGCTGATAATGTTTGAATTAATTTGGCTTAATATTATCCTTGAGGTCCAAAACCACTACTGCTTGCTCTACAGTGAACGCTTTTAATTTTTTTCTAGAATTTAGTCCAGACGAAAAATTATTGCGCTATGATTTGACCTATGCAGATTCTGCCCATATTAAAGGGAAAGTTATTGAAGTCAATTAAGGTAATGTCCCACTATTGTACTTTGTACTCTACTAAGTTGTAAGATGGAACAAACGTAGCTGTCTCCACTGCATATATCTATATATCCATATAGTATCATACTATTATGGGACGACGTCGATACAATTAATCAAGCAAAAAATTCGTGGTGGTTTTTTGCAAATAATACAATATATTTTTCTTATAATCTAAACAAAATTTACTAAGCCAGAGATATGCCACATGGATTGAGAACGTTTTGCAATTTATTAAATAAATTCCCTTAGGCATCACTATAGAATTTTTCAGATTTTTAGGTGTCAGACTGAACTGAATTATTTTTACAGGCATCTTGGACTTCTTAGCCTCTTAACAAACGGTAGTAGAAGGAGACAAGGTCCAGACTGTGCGGTAGATGCGTCGAAACTTCCCTCTCAAGCCCCTCTCACCCTAATTGTTCATTTTAATCACGATACTAATGAGCCTAACTGATTGGCTAGGTTAAAACAGGCTAAACAAAATCTGCGTATTTGTTCTTTTTCGCACACTATCCTTTATACCTATTTTTATTTTAAAGACACTCCACAGCAATTTACATATTTCCACAAAAAATGTAATTTGAAGGATCACCCCCTAGGCTGCAATGGTATTATAATGTAGGGAAATTTATTTACAACTCATTGATTAATACAAGATTTTGAGTTAAGAGCTAATAGCTGTGCAATCATCTGCATAGTTGAAATGAAAAGCTTAAACGCGCTACACGCTGTCTCCTTTACCCTTTACTTTGGTATATTCACTAGACGTTGATTCTCCATAAGTTTTCTCGGTATGGGGACTCTATTTTGTTAGAAAATGGTATCGATGAACATCACTTTCAATCAACAATAGCGTTCTACTGAAGTAAGCTTGCTTTAATATATTTATTATTGTTATTATGAACACTTTTTGAACAATCGAAAATGAATTTATTTGAACACACGATGAAATAATTATAGGTCTTGCATTTTACAATGGATTTGTACCTTATGTCGCATTTCCTGTTGTGCTGCGGTTTCTTTTATATCAGCAAACGTAAGTAAACAAGTGCATTTATTTGTCAACTTTTGTCTAGTAAATGAATATAACTTTGGAATCTTTTAAATAGTTTAGAGTCACACTCGTTTCAAGATCTGTACAGCTATTGCGTTTATACGTAAGTCCGCTACAAAAATCGAATAGATTCCACACACAGAATGTCTGAAACAATTGATCAATCAATATTGAGGCTATGCCAGATTTTGGTAGCCGGTATATATTATTATTATTATTATTATAATTTTAGACTAATGAAATAAATTCTCAGAATAAAAGAAAAAGACATTGAACACTAGCACTAGCAACAGACTATCGGCTCTAGTCCATAAAAGTACATTAGATATTGAGCCTAATTGTTTTAATAAAGTAATATATTGGATTGATATTCTGTTCTGTAGCTGATTTAGGGTTTATCGCTCTAAATGCAATACTTTTAGCCAAGGTAAAATTAACACAGTCACAGAGAATGTGTTTTATAGTGAGCGGCCAACGCGATTTCCCCAAAATATTTGGATTTTGATTTTCTCAACATGTGTTGGGTATAAAGGTGGAGTTCTTTGAGGGTTAATAAAAGAGTAGTGCTGGTGATGGTATAGTAGATTTTCTTCTGTAATTTTCTCTTTAACTTTTCTTCCGATGTACCTTTGAAGATCCAAGAATATTTTGAGCCATTTGTGTGTAAAAGCTTCAAACCGGTACTCTCCAATACTTGATTTTTTTCAGCTATTAGATTCCTGAAGACGTAATTTGGGGTATCTTCTGTCTTGGAGCCAAATGTCAAAAGAGTAGTCTTTCAAAATACATGGAGATTTAACACCAAAACAGCGGAAATTTTTAAGGGAATATCCAATTCCTTTGCAACGTACAAATATTAGTCAATTGCAGATGGTGACTTTTGAATTGTCTTCGCAATAATAATCTTTCTCACGTCATCACCGAGAATAGATTTGTTAAAATTAAGAAGTTTGGGGACTATTTTGGCTTTTAACTCATACAGTCTATTTTCTAAAGTTGGGAGACCAGTTTCAATTATAGTATTATTTATGGGCGTCGTCCGAAAAGCATAGCAACTTCCTCTGAGGGCGTAGTGATAGACCGGTTTAAGGATGTTAATATTAGATTTGCAGCTATTGCCATAAATTATAAAAGCACAGTCAATCTTGTTTAACAGAAGCATTTTGGTAAGATAAGCAATAGTGTTAATGTGCACATGGCTTTTCCAAGCAACGTGCTGTGTGAAATTCACGCTTGTTAAAATAGAATTTTTTAACCGAAGACAGTGTGCTTTCCAACGATATTTGTTGGAGAACGTGAACATGCAGCGTCTGTAAGTTTATTACTGGTAAGTCATTAATATACACCAGTTGATTTTCTGCGTCGCATATCTGCTTTCGACAAATGTGTATTTTCTTTGATTTTTGTATGGAAATTTTAGCCGCTGACGAGTTTGCCTACGCGGAGATCTCTCGTCCAATAGATTCGAGGATGTTGATTGCCTTCGTGCTATCTTTTTCTTTTGTAAAAATGTATACATCGTCCGCGTAGAGACAACGTTCGACTCTTGGTACACGGCAGAAAATTTTGCTAATTTCGTTGAAGGCGATCTGGAAAAGCATGACAGAGAGAGGAGATCCTTGCGGAATGTCGTTCATTAGCGGAAAGGAATCAGAGAGATGATTGCTGATGTTAGAATCGACGTTGCGACATGAATGATTTGATGTAGTTGAAAAATTTGGGTCCAACATTCCATGATTTCAAGAGTCTTAAAATAACATTAAGACCAACTCTGTCAAATGCTTTTTCGAAATCAATTGAGAGAATTGTTACGTGGTTTCTTTCGGAAATTGCTTTGCTTGTAATATAATCAATATGTAACAGAGCGCAGATGCACCCTCTACCCCGCTTGAAACCAACTTGTTGGACTCAAAAAACCAAGATAATCTAGATGCCATAATTTTTTCCAATACCTTTGGGCGGCGAAATAAAAGAGAGATTGGGCGAAAGTCCGATGCGATGGAGATTATTTTTGACTTTGGAATTGGAACAACTGCTGCCAGTTTGCACATGTAGGGTATACGGCCAGTCAAAAATATCGTATTGTATAAATCCCGTAATTTCGTTTTATTTGAATTAGACAGAGTACTGATCATTTGGTATGAGATGCGATCTGGACCAGATGTACTCCCCTTCAATTTGGAGGGATAACTTTGAAGTTATAAAGTAGATGTACAATTTTTCAGGAACATGGCACATTTGCAAATATTCAAATGCAATAATTTGCAAGTATTCGCACCACACTTTTCCAAAGTAATTAGAAATATCGTGTGCGTCAGTTAAAGTTCCATTGGGAGTGCAGATGGCAGAAATTTCGTCCAAATTTGAAGTCCCATTGAGTCTGTTGATTTTATTCCAGACAACTTTCATTGATGTAATTCTTTTCGAGAAAAGTTCGAAGCTAGTTGCCTTTGATTTTCGTAATTCCTTCCTGAATAGAGCATTGGCCTATTTGTATAATAACAAATGATCATGGTCAGGACGTCTTTTAAAGCGGTGCCATAGATCCATTTTGTTTTTCCTCAACAACGAAAGCGTGTTGTTGCTCTAAAGAGACCTAGCTCGTTTAAAAGAGCTGTTGGATTGAGGAATAGAGAAATGAGCAGCCGTGCGGATCGCTTTAGACATAGTATCAGCATCATGATTGCAGTTCCCGTTAAATGGCTTTGAATTCAGGAATGGCCTGTTTGGAGTAACTGATCCAATCCGCTTTGCCTAGAAGGAATTTCGCCTGTTTTGCTGGAGTAACAGAAGACTTTAAAAGGTTAAAATCGATTATGATTCAAAAGTGATCATTATTATGTAGATGTTCAGAAATAGACCAGGAAACCAAAGCAAGAAGAGACAGGGAGCGACATGTTAAATCAATATGAGAAAAGGTTTGATGAGTTAAAAATTGCGTTGGTTTTCCATCATTTAAAATGCAGAGATTGCTTTGAATGAAGGCCTTTTCTAAAACAGTGCCACGACTTTTGTGCACTGTTCAGCCCCGGATGGTATTCCAGTTATTCAAGTCGTCACAAATAATGAATGGGGGGGAAAGTACAGAGAATAAATTGTAGAGTTCTTGTTGAGAAAACGATTGCGAAGGTGGGATACAGAGCGAAAGCACGGTAAATTTTATGTTTAATATTGTATGTATCGCTACTGCTTGTATGTTTGAGCTAAAATTTATGCGTTTATGAGGTATACTTGATTTTATAAAAACACCAATTCCTTGTTTGGAATATAAATTTTGAGGAGTATTCGTGAAGTATCCAGTATATGATTTGGGTGGAATAGGATTATAAGAGCTTCTACAATGGGTTTCTTGAAGCGATAAAAAGGTTGGATTAAAATCACTTATGAGTGTACGGAGTTCATCAAAATTATTAATAAGGCCTTTAATGTTCCATTGTGGAGTTTTAAAAACTTTATTTAATTGTTGGAGTTGGAGTTAAAGGCTTATTAGGCTCGATTAGTGAGGCAAAAGCAGCGTAGGTATTACTTTTGCCAATTCTTCGGGCTACAGATGGATTTATTTCCCGGTATTTGCGACGCGCTTCGCCTATGCTACAGTAATTTTTTTTTTTGATTTTTAGAATTTTACGCATCTGTACAAAACGTGGACATTGTTTGTCTAACGCCG
The DNA here is from genome assembly GCF_014805625.2 of Glossina fuscipes. NCBI lineage: Eukaryota > Metazoa > Arthropoda > Insecta > Diptera > Glossinidae > Glossina > Glossina fuscipes. The sequence goes on from NW_023998432.1 coordinate 4,818,884, forward strand.
AGTGTTGATCATTGCAATTTAAGCAGAAACTACGCGTACAGCTTTCATCATGTGGAGGAAGACCACAGTTAGCACAAGATGAAGCACTTGTGCACCTTTTTGCCGTATGACCCAGGCTTTGGCAGTATTTGCACCTCATGGGATTTGGAATGAAGAGTTCTACTTTATATTTATACCACGCCCTATCAACTGTTCGCGGTAACCTATAGCGATGGAAGGTTAAAATAATTCTTCCTGAAGGAGAGCGAGTTTTTCCGTCGTCATTTAGTTTGGTGAATTTATGTACTTCAGTCACTTCTTGATTGCGCATTTCACGAGTAATTTCATCTTCTGACACACGCTTTAAGCACGGGGCGTAAATTACTCCTCCAACTTAGTTCAGTTTTCCATGCAGTTTAGCGAAAATAGCACATAGATTAGCTAAGGATTTCATCTTTATGAGCTTTTGGATTGCGCGCGTATTCCGAGCGAGGACAAGTAAATTCCCATCACGTAGAATCGAGTGATGTGTGATTGGAGTGATGTCACTGATTGGCAACACCGGAAAGACCGAATTTTTAAATTTTTTTTCTTGGGGGGATGTGTCAGCTAATAGATGAAATCAATTCGAGTTTTTATTTGGGTGAGCCGGGGCCATTATGCCTTATGGTTGTCTATTATTTAGTAATTTGTGAAATAACCACTCACTTGAAAGGGTTTGGGAGCTACTGAGGATAATGTCAATTGTTTTCAATTTTTTATTTTTCATTTTTGTTTTTTTTTTTTTTTTTTTTTTTATTATGTTTAGCGAAAACACGTACAGTATCCGCGATAATTAGTTTTAGCAGAAAACACTGAAAAGCCACGAGCTAAATACACAAAAGCACCGAAACAATCAAAAAATCGCAGACGAAAAGAAAACACGCACTAATCAGAACACAAGTTCATTACGAATGAATATGAAAAACAAAATGATACAAACGCAAATAAAAAAAAAATTGAATAAAATTTTTAATAAAATGAAATGAAATGAACTAATAAGCATTTCAACAAAGCGACAAAAAAGTTGTAAATAAGAAGTTGCGTTCCGAAATACAAATATTACGAACAACCTATTGAATTTGCAGCGAGCGAAGCGTCAGAAAACAATCGAGAATCTTTAAGATGTAATAGCTAACGGAGGCAAGGTAAAATTAATTTGTAATATTGAGTAAAATTGCAGATTCTTCGTTGACGAAACTATCAGGGAAATTTTTGGAATATATGAGCGTGATTTCGATACACGCAACGGTACCTGTTACTAAGGGAAGCATGATTTTTGATAATAGTGATAGGCGACGAGGAAACATTTTGAAATCGCCTTCAGAACCAAACCGATTTGGTGTCAAAAGGCATTTTATTCGCCGCTTGTGTGGAAGCAATCAATCTAAGACTCAGTTAGAAGTTGTACGTTTGAAACACTGATAGTTTTTGTTAAAATATGTAGAGGAAAAAATTGAAATTTACCAATGTTTTTAATGAAAGGATTTCAAATTTCAAAAGCTTTTTCCTCGTTTATTCCCAGTCACTATTATTTCTCAGTATTTTAGAAGGCTGTGTTTTGAACTATCGGTCTTACAACCTAAAGCTATTAATGGTACAATATTTTTTACGGCATTTACTTAAATCTGATGTTCATTCCTCGAAATTTTTTTTTATTATTTACCATGTTTTAGAAATGATGGACAAATCAAACTGAAAGTGGTGTTTTAATTGCTTCTGTTCGACCTGTTTCAACTTTCAGTTTCGCTTTTTAATATTGAGTTTGTAGTCGGCCGTATGAGAATTGCTAATAAAAAGTTCTTTGCAACCTGCACGATTGTCTTTGTCTACATGAAAAACGTTGCGTTTATCCGGAATGCTGCCGATACTTCCTAATCCGCAGAAGTTGTGGTAGATCGTATTGATTCCAACTTACCGGGAATCTGTTGGAGTCTCAATGATGATTCTGAACACATGGTTTCAAATTCACCATCTGGCAAAGCCGATTTGTTCAACTTTCGGACGTCAATCTGTGTTAATATAATCACCATCCAAATGGCAATAGTGGCTTTATCTTATGTTCACAGATATACCTGAAGCATCTGCTAATCATAGCGCGCCCTTCGTTCTGCCACTTTATTCATAGATAGTTGCGGGGATGTTTAATTGGATTCGTCTAAGTTGTCAAATCGCTCTCAAGGTATACTACGTCTTTATTGAAGCCCGTACAATACTTTTAAGGGTTGTTATCGCATATTAGGTCAGATTTCGCTGTTGATAGCCTGCACATTCTTACCCTGGTTTTACCATATTATAAACTTAGCCATTTCCGCATGCCTTGCAATTAGACAACTCTTCTTTCTTGCAGTTCGAAATGACCTTGATACAATAAAAAACAAAAATTTATACATAAAAGTGAAAATGTAAAAACAACTAGATAAAAGTGGAAATTTATATGATGTATGTGTCACACTTTATGAGTAATAAGAAGACAACCCACTTTCTTCCGAATGTTTAGGCCTTTTCAGATTCTCTTGCAAGTTTGTAGGCGGTATCTTAATTTTTACGAACGAAAGAATGTTTACCATGGTTGCGCAGATGAACCAACGGACGTGCCTAGTGACTAAGAATTTATATAGCTTGCTTTTGCGCTTTATAAAAATATTAAAAAAAGAAAATTAAATTTTGGTACACTATAATATTGGGTAGATGTGGTCAAATTTTTCCATTTTTCTACCGCCACTACAGCATCGCCCATAAAATGTGCATTCAACATTTTGTGCGTTTGTCTGCTACAGTTTGAGTAATGTCAAAAAGCCAATTTTTTGTTCCTTGTGAAGAACAAAGATAAGTTCACTTTGCCTAGAACTACAGGCACCTGTTTGGCCTATTTGCAAACCAAGCTGCGTGTAAGAAGTTTTAATGTTTCTGCCAAATTTAAAGTATATAGCTTTATTTTTAGGGCAAGGAGAATGCTTATAACAGACGTTATGTAGATGGACAGATGGACAGATTGACGTACTCAAATCCATTTCGAATTTGATGCTGATGAAGATTATATATACTTTGTAAGGTTTCTAAAGCTTCTTTCTGGGCGCTGTAAACGTTTTGACAAAATGAATAAACTCCTCATTTCTCGGTGACGGATACAAAAGGAGTATATAATATAACTTACATGAGGATTTTAAAACTTTATAACTTTGAACCGTTAACGTACACAAAATAGTTGAAATCCTTTGGAAAAATAATTTATATATTTAACAATTACCAGATATGCGAGTTCGAATTGGTTCGCCCTAGCGTGCTACAATGAATTAAGAAAATCAAAAATATATTAAAATATAATATCAATAAGGACTAATTTTGAAACGTCATTAATTTTATATAGACAGGGGAAATTGACCTGGTGAGATAAATGTTCCACTTAACCGAGAATGCCGCCCTTAATATGATTTATGGAAAACAAGGAACTATCATATAAATGATAGTGTCTAATCGTTAATATAAATTTTTTATGTTTTGGACAAAAGTTAACTGAATTTTCATATTGTTTATGCCAGTATATTTTTCGCAAGGAGAATTCCGCGTTTACTAAAATATCGCTATGGAATAATATGCAAATTCCGCGTGCCCTAGCTTCATCCAAGATAAAATTGCTTCTTTAGCAAAGTAATTAAATTACTGAATTACATAACAAACAAATAAGCAAAACGAACAGAAATGCGACACTTGGTCAGTTATTTTGCCAAAACTACACGAAGTAATTTTGATTGTCACAGTTGCCTTTGAGTTATAAGTTCTAGAGAAGAAGCAAAATTGGTGTCAATTCTGGCAAAACGGCTAAATAACTCTAAGCGAGTAAAATAATCCATAATTAGACTGACAATAAGGCATTTTAATTAACACATAATACGTACTCGTTCGAGATGGAATATTAATGTTGAATTCATTAAACATATGAATCACCAATAGCAGCATAAAAATATTTGAAAAAATGCGCAAAATAATTACAAATCTTTGGAGGCTCAATATTATTGTACCACATTAACAATGGAAAAGACGTAACAAATTTGAAAAACCTTTTTGGTCGCGCTGTCTCCGTAGTGCATTATATTTATAACGGTCAATAAAATACGATACGTAATCACGATACGAAAGGCCTCTTCTTTTATATCGCCTAAAAAGTCCATTTCTTCTACTTCTTATTGCCTTCAATTCATAACTAAACCGGATGCAAAATCTCACTCATAAAACATTAAGCAACATGAAAAAATCACTGAAGTGAAGATAGCCCCCTAAGATAACCCACATTTTTATGGTTCGTGCTTTCACAACAAATGTTTTTGCTACATTAAAATTTATTGTGAAATAAACAACAATAAAGTAAAATGACTATTAAAATTAAATAATAGCACACGTGCAAATACAAACGTACTAAGCCGCTAATTACGAACGCAAAACCAAAAATGCTTAGTTATTGCTAGTAAATCTCATGCAAAAGTACGTTACATGTACTGAAAGAATGCAATGTTAAAATCGTGTTATAATCATTTCTAGATAAGAGGTTTATGATATATCGTGAAAAATGCTAAAACCCATCAGCAAAACCTAGTTTCATTATCCTGGTATGGGTCCATCACCTCGAAATTCGCCAAAAACCTGTCCGTTCCGTATACACAAGACCGTAAAGGCAAAATGTTGCAGGGTAATGAAATTAGGTTTTTCTGATAGGTTTTAGCGTCCTTTAAGACATATCAAAAAACTGTACATGTCATATTTCTTAAAAATTTTTTATACACACCTTATATATTGCAACTTTTCGTCAACGCTACACATACACTATATGTTAAATGTCAGAAAAAATTTTTTTAGTTTCTTATAACATTTCTGTATAATTTCTTATTTCATTTACGCTTGTATTTCTTTTTTTGTTTAGCGTTTCTAATCATTTTCTAACGTTCAATTATCAATTACCTTAGCAGAGGCGCTAACCCAAGTGTGAAGTTAGCCCTAGGGCTAGATACAGTGGACTAACTTCACATATGTAAAAAATCAGTTTTATGAAAAAAGTAGTGTACACTTTTTGACTTAGTAGTAAGTCTGCAATTATTCATCTTGATCGGCACTCTCAGAGAGATAGACATAGAAAGATAATACGCATCCTCAGGTAACAAAAATGAATAACGGCGAAAAGCTAAAAAGTTCGTACTATTGGAAAATAAAACATCACGAATACAGTCATTCAAATCAAAAAGAAGACCAAACAGTCAAGAATAAACAGTAGAAAAATGAAAAAGTAACTAAGATCATTTAAAGCCCACGTCAGAGCATAGAATATATATAAACAAATATCTTAACAACCCTTACCCAGACAGAGCGACTTCAACTTGAAAAAAAAGGATTATGTGTCAAAACCCGCCGGCCAAACTTTTCCAAATTTTGCTAAGTGATGTAAAATATGTGCGGCCTTGCACTGTTGTAGGAAAGTGGACCTGTTCTTCGTTGATCAATTGTGGATGGTTTATCTCATTTACGTCTTTTAGTATCAGTTGTTGACAATAGAGAGTGGAATCAATCGTCTCGTTAAGATGGAGCAGCTGATATAAAAAAATTTACTTCCAATTCCACCAAACGCAAAGTGTTACCTAACGTGCTAATCACAGCTTTGCCCGCTTTGAGGCTGCTTCTTCTCTCTTAAACTACAACCTTCTTTTCACATTGTTTCTTGTAGAGCTACCGTCAAAGGCGACATGAAGTTCGTTAAACGACGATGCCGACCTCAATGTTTCCCCAATTAAATAATCATTGAAAGCGATGGAGGGCGCTCTCCTGAAAGACGTAGGATTATTCCATTTTAATATTGAGTGCTTTATATCGCTCAACCAACTATCTGATTTACAATGAATGCCGTTTATGTGCATTAGCATATCCGAGCGTTGCATTATTTCGGCTATTTTGCGAAAATCTGCATATCATCAAATAATAAGAATGAGAACGATAGAGTAACTTCTCAAGTCGTTGCTAATTAACAGTGTTGTCTGCGAAAATTTTGTTCTTTGTGGATTGAAAATTGCTTTAGCAATGGACCAAAAAAACGAGGAAATCGAAAACTTTCGGAGGCGCGTTTTCACTCCCTACGTTAATTGACAATTGTTTTTTTACAAGAAATTTATTTGCTAAAGATACCAACTCGATACGACAAAACTCTTTCAGAGTAGTGTTTTAAGAAGTCAAATCAATCACAAGTTTGGAAGACATTTTAAGGGTTAAAAAGCTATATTTTAAGAAGAAACTTCGGAAACAAGGGATTTTTAAAAAAATTGAATTAGACGGAAGTTTAAGTTACTACATAACACCACATTATTCATATTTTCAATATGTAATGTGGAGGATAATTCTCAATAACAGATCTTCTATCATAGTAGATACAAAAAAACCTTAAGTATCTGCAGATTTTTTGTCCTAGATAGTGGACTGCCAAGAGTTTTTGTGGTCTATATTTCTACAATGAAAAACTGCTATTTGTATCTGAGAGCACCGTGCAAAATTTAAAAAGAGCAGCCACATATATTTATGAAATACTCAAGAGAAAAAATATAAAATTAGCACGGATATAAGCTTTAATGTTAGCTATTCAGACATGCTATATTTCAGATATGTTATATTTCAGACATGTTATATTTGCAAATTTTTAGTTTTATTACCAATACATTCAATAAACTACAGTAAGACCCTTAAAGTGAACAACAATACAGCAATGTTAAAGCGACGACAAAACCTCTTACTGTCATAATTGATGATTCTGACTCATAAAATGTGCTAAATCTACATTTCGCGATGTTCAGCTTACCAATTGCTGCACAGAATTCTGATACTCGCCATGCACGCTAAATCTTGTTAAGCGTCATAAGTCCGTTACTACAACAAGCTACGTTCATAAGTAAGTAAGTACATCGAACGCTATTTCACGTCAATTCGTGGCACTGGTTATGTATATTTTAGTTAATTGGCGCTCTTTTAGACAGCATACCTTGACACCGATGTGGTTATGTATGAGTTTTGCCAGTCAAAATTTATTTCGAAAAAAATAATATGAAATTAAGGAACAAATTTGGCGTTTGTTGTTTAATAGTGACACAATCAAAAACAAAATCATACAAACGTAACTAAAAACAGAATTATGTAAAATTTGACATTAAACATGATGAAATAAATTAAATGTCTAATAGATTTCGTGACGAAGTTCAAGTGTGTGTGTGCGTATGTTTTTTTTTTGCTTTGCGAGCTGGAGGTAGAAAATATTCAAAACATATTGCTGGTGCTTAGTAGAAGCATGCACGATTCGATCCATGGTGCCTACGTACTGGAAAACTACCCCCCACACGCTTCTTCCACCACTGTCCCCCGCTGGATAACCGTTAGGCATTACTTCGCGGAGACTGGTTGTCCTTACGCGCTTCCTACGGTGGGACCTTAGTGGCTTCCACTCCCTCTGCTCTCCCCTCGCTGTCTTTCAAGCCACCGTAGTTCTTTGAGCACTCTGCTTACAAAATCGCCTACGGTGCTCCAGACCTCTTTGCTGCAGTTAACCCCTCAAATATTTTACACGGCTCTATTTGCGGTCTGCCATTCTCGAACATTCTGCAGCGAAAGATGACATGTTCTGTATCTTCTTTCGTTTCCAAGCATGCCCGGTAATTTGGCGAGTTGTCGTGCCCTAACCTAAACAAGTACTTTCGGAAAGATCCGTGGAACTGGGTCAGCTAGTGATTTACCGCCGTGTGGCCGTTAAATCCATTGCATGATAGTTGGGATAAGAGCGAACGTCCATCTTTCTTTCGTTGTTTTTTCCCAACGCGGTTGCCAAGTCCTCATCGACGCTAACCGCTCTTTTTTTTTGATAGCCTCTTGGGAGGGGGACGTTGATGTGGCTGCTTTCGTGGATGCGCCTCATTTCGTCCGCCAAGATGTCGATTGGCATGGCGCCAGCAATCGCAAGGGCAGCATCCTCCGACATTGTCCCTAATCCGCATACCTGCCTTAGCACACTAAGACGATCTATTGCTGGCAACTTTCGGTGCACTGCCTTCACTGTGAGTGCACCGGCTCAAACTGGGCGTCTGTACAATAAGACCGAAATTATCACTGTGGCTGTTCGATTGGTAAATTTCGGGCCACCAATATTTGGCATAATCCTCGCTAACGACGCCTAGATGCCGGCAGCTTTCTTAGCCGCGTACTTAACGTGGCGCTTAAAGTTGAGTCGATGGTCGAGCATAACTCTAAGCTATTTCAGGGCAGGAGATGACTGCACCGTGTGTTGTCCCCCTCGTATGCAGCATGTTTCCACGCGCTTTCGGTTGCTTATTAGAACCGACTCAGTTTTATGCTCTGCTAGCTCTAGCCCCATCTTTTTTAGCCACGCCTTCACTTTAACGATAGCCTCGTTAGCGCTTGTTTCCACCTGAGCAACGCACTTTGCGACCACCTCGATTGCTATATCATTGGCTAAGCCGATAATCGTTACCCCGGCAGGAAGGTTAACCTCAAAAACACCATTGTACATTATGATTTACAAGAGAGGATCAAGAACTGACGCTGGACTCTTTTCCATAGCTTTACGAATGATCCTCCAGTCCGCCGAATTGAACGCGTTTCTCACGTCTAGTGTAACGACGGCGCAGTACTGTTTATCACCGCCCCCCTATCGATCTCCGGCTATAGCGTCTGAGGAAAGCACCACGACACGGTTTACGCCATCTATCGTAGACCGCGCTCTTCTGAATCCATACTGGTTATCCCTAAGAGCACGTCTTTCTTCGACTGCGACTAGCAAGCGTTCGTATACGACACTCTTCAATACAGGCAGTGGGTCGGAATGACGATGGCTCATTCAGTGGTTTATTAGCCTTCGGAATGAGGACCAACCTTTGCAACTTCCATTCGTCTGGGAATATCCTTTCTTCCAGACACTTTTGCAGCGTCGTCATGAAAGCGTCTGGCCTCTTCGTATTGCTGCTTTTAAGGCCCTGTTTGGGACTCCGTCCGAGCCAGGAGTATTTTGTTCCCAATCCTTTTGCAGGCGCTTAAAAGCTTATCGGCAGTAATTGCTAGTATTGCTTCATCTTCTCTGTCGTGGAAATCTACTAACCTCCGCGGCTTCTGCGGAAAAAGATTTACTATTCGCCGGAGTGTGACCAGATACGTGACTTGCGGCGTTCTCTGCCCTTTGACTTTCTTCAGGACGACTTTATATGCTGTTCCTCACAAATTGATATCGAAATTCTGGCATATTCCATCAAATTATTTTCTTTTCCTAGTCCTTATGGCTTTAACTCACAGCGCAAGTGTCTGTAGAGTGTAAGCGGTTCATGAAAGGTTGACCTTCTCTTCGAGCGCTGCACGGTTCGTCTGGCTTTCAAGCAGTTCGCTCTCAGGGACGCTATCTCATGGGTCCACCAATAGCAGGGAGATCCTCTTCTGCCTGGCATGGCCGCGACGCATACTTCTACAAGCAGCTTTGTCACGTTTTTCTAGAGTTGGCCAGCCGTGCCGTCACCTCTCTCGTACGAGTCCATAATGATATTAAAGACGTCTTCGTGGAAGAGTGAGTCTCTTCACTTCGATCCGGTAGTTTTGGGTCACCTATTTCCTCCGTTTTCTGTGGTTTCTATGTCAAGGAAGATGACTGACCATTTGCATCGCGCCACTAGGCCGTCGATAACAAAATTGAAGTCTACTTGCGACCCCTTTCCTGCCTTACGAAACGTATCCCTCAGCCCATCATTTAGAAGAGATACTTTTAGCATGGCAAATGCCTCCAACAAGCTGTGCCCTGCAAGCCCTACTGCCCTTCTCAAAAGCCCAAGGATTGAAATCCCCCGCAATTATTACTGACTGTTTCTCTCGGGCGTCTTCCACGAGTTTTTCTAGCATGCGCTGGAATTCGCCTTGTGTCCAGCTGGGAGCAGCGTAGCAATTGTAGCAGCATAGATTTTTAACTTTAGCCTTAACGAATCTCCTGTGTAGGCAGTCCACGTCCAAAAGTGCTATAAGTGCGGGCGCCCAAACTGCTGCTTTTTTGGACGAATCGGTTACGTAGGTACCCTGCCCTGCCCTTCGATATGGTTCGCTCAATAGTACTAGCTCCACCTCTTTTTCAACGACCGTTTGCCGGAGCAGGTCATCAGCTGCTTCGTCGTGGTCGAGAATAATCTGCATTATTTCCATTTCCGCACTGTAATGACCAGGGCCTGCTTGAGCAGCGGACGTTTGCCACTTCATCGAGGTCTTTGCACTCAAGTATTTTGCCTTACTTCAAACACCTGACTTCTGCCTCCCCTCACAAAAAGGAGCCCATTGCCACTCTCAGCTTTTCTGCATTCCCTACGCTTTGGTTGAGTTACAATAAAAGCTCGCCTTTGTGCGTTCTTCTTATTTTCTGCACCGCCTCACCAATCTGACTTAATTGCGATTCGTCTTTAACCATACGGAGCATACGGAACATATCCGCATAGGAGAGCCCGCCTTTAGCTGCTATGATAATACCATAGGGTCTACCTTTAAGAGATCCTTTTGGCCGGTCTGCTTTTCTTTTCTTCTTCGTTTTGGCTCCGACTTTCACCCACTTCACGTCCATCGGTGGGTGATAGCTGTTAGGTACGTCTGCCGCATGCTGTTCGGCAGCCATTGGTATTTGGGCCGAACGACGTTTGTCGAACGACATTTGGCGGTCGGCGTGTCCACGTCTGCTTACGCTTACCTGCCCCAGGCTGCGTTCGCTTCGCCCCGCTTGCATTATATAGCGGCGAGGTTGGCGATTCACCGTCACTTCGCTCCATCACCTTTCGCACGTATGTGCGCGATGATGTTTGGAGACTGTTATCAGTAGTCTCCTTGCGAACAGTGCGTGCGGCGTCCTTTTCAATCCAGTATTTTCCATACATCGTTCTGATGCCGTCTGTTGTGTCGCGCATTTGTTGGTTTATGTGCTGCCTCTTTCCATCATCCTACTTCTCCACTTCTACTGGTTTGTGGTTTGACGTCACGGGGACCGTTTGTCCGAGATGAGGCTGTGTTTGCACGCCTACTGGCGACCTCATTGTTCTTCCGCTCACTTTAAAGGGATTCTCTTCGCTCACGGCTTCGGCGTGACCCGTAGTGCATGTTGGTGTATTGATTTTTTGGTTAATAGTAGTCATTTTAATTGGAATTGGGCCCCAACTGGGAAGCCGCTATCCGGTTCCGCTGGTGTAGTTGCTGTTAGGACCCCATGGTTATCTTTGCAAGTAGTGAGGCCATGCAATGGGTTGACGCTAGCCCTTATGAGACTAGCGTTGAGTGCCAGGTCCATCATTAGCCAGGAGTCCTTATCAACTGGGCCTACACCCACCAACTTAACGGTGCGGCATAGAACGTACTTCCCAGACTTACCATAATTTTAACGGGGCAGGGTTTAATCAATGTCAGCATTAGTGCAAAAGCCATTTCGGCTGGATGCCACTCCAACCCACTCAGGTAACTGAATATTGCCACCACCAGCTCGAAATCCCCAGATGAAGTAAGTGTTCCGGTGTGCCATAATCAAGACCTTACCGGGCTCGGCCTTGATGCCTATATAAGTTTTATCTTGTTCTCTTCTTGGGAGTGTAACTGGGTCAGCTAGGCAGTATGAATAAAAGCCACACTCTACACTATTGTCACAAACTGTAAAAGAAATATATAAACAGCTGCTACAAAATGAACTACTTTTCATTTTGAAAATCAACGAAAAGAACAAAGTGGGTAAATATGAAAAACGATATGAGCAGTACATATACCGCCAGTGTTGAGCTTTGTCAGGACTTTAGAGTTCTTGGCTTCAGGCGGTTAGCTGGCTAGTAGCGACCACACCGTAAATGTTTCATAAAACATGTTATCAACTGTTATATCAGAGATTTTACAAGAGTGGGAAGTAAAACTCTGTGTGGCGTGGCTGCAGGGGACCATAAACACAAATACGATGGTTTTACCAGTAATTTAGTATTCCAATCGGTAAGTAATTCAACTTTTTGTTTTAGAAAACGAAAATTACAATACTTTTACTATTTATTACAGCGATTGGATATGTTGATGGAATGCTTTCCAAAGCCGACAGATAGGAAAACACTGTCTAACTGGAATGATGGTAAGTAATCTGAAGATTTGTGTATGAGCAACTTCTATTTATCTACATGAATACAACCATTTCTTTCTAGATTAGCGACCATCAAATAAAAATCATCGCAGTAAATTGCAATTTTCTCAAACCCTTCCTTGATTTCCATCTATGAGGGCACGCCGGTGGAAGAGCTTACCTGGAAATCCATTGGACGGGATATAACAGCAACGCTTGGCTACTCGATAAGCGGTAAACAAAAATTAAACCACCAAAAAAATCACATTTTTGCAATTTTTTTCAGGTGGTAGCGGATACCCCCAGGAGCCTTGACTAATGAGACCTTGCCGAACTCCGGCGGAACCACCAAAAGAAAATATACAACGAACTCCCTTACAATACGAGCAACATTGTGGAAAGACGCATTGTGTGTACAGTTTAGCATTACAGTATTTAATATTACAAAAATCTAACTACAATTTTTAAGCATTTCTCTAGGAAGCTGGCACGATAGGAAGAGTGAAAGACCTGCTAAATCCCAAACGTTTATGCATCACTGCAACACAGCATTTGCGTCCGCTACAAAATGGAAGAAGATCATTTAAATACATCACTCCAGGGCTCCTATGAAGATGATGGTGTTGATGTTTCTGATGAGGCATCTCAATTGGAGCCATTTAGTCGAAGAAATTGGAAGAATGGTTTTACAAAATTTATAAACACTATAAAAATCTTAAAAATATAGAACATTTTTAAAGTTATAGCTCGCACAAGAATTTACATAAAATATTAAATAAATATTAAAAGTGTTACACTCTACTTTGGTTGGAAAAACTTCTTATATACCGATTATTAAATGCAAATTTCTTCTAAATTGATTATGAGGATTTGAACAATCAAAGTCATCTATCATTTTATGGCGAAAGAAAAATTTCTACATAACTTTGTTTTCAGTTCATTAAGCATGCTTGTTACCGTTTACTATATGTGGTTTATTTATAAAAAAAACAAACAAGCGTCAATTTTTTTATGCCTTTCTCAGATATTAATGCGTACTAATGGAAAATTTGTCTGGAAATATTGAAAATTCGGCGACAATGATACATGATTAGCCTCTTGGTGACACTTAATTGTCTTCAAAAAAAACCAAGAAGAAAATTACGTCGACAATCGCCAGCTAACGTAATTAGTACCTGAAATTCTATTGAATTAGTAGTAATAGAATGTAGGTAATTATGGTTATAAATAAACAATGTTTTCGGGTTTTTTGTCAATTAGCGCCCCAACAAAAATACAAGAAAAAAAATAATTGGCTAACAACAAATTGTCCTATAAAAAACCGGAGGAGAGCTGAACGAGCAAGTGGCACTTACTGTGGAAAGATAGAACTGTTGAGCTTTTGAAAATCAAAATAAACTAACTAAGAATACCAAATTTCCGGTAGAAGCACGTCTTTGTGCTGGCATTAATACCTCAACGAAGTCATTCCAAGCATAGTTTTTCTTCTACTTCTTGTACAATTTCTGATGCAATAACAGAAAAGGCGCTCTGCGCAACACTTAAGTGTAAATCGTGTACCAGCCATCTCTTCATAACCTCCAGACTCCAACGACTCCAACGTAAGGGCTAAACGGCTCACCGCAGGTATATAGATCCTTCTTATGCCATCAATCGCACCAATTTTTTCTAAAATATCTCTTTTCACAGGCGAGGCTTTTGCAGAAATCTGCTTGTAACAATTTGTACATTTTAATTTGCGTTGTTGGCAAATATGTAAAATCATTTCCTTACACATTTTCGGGTAACGTTTTATTTTCCATTTTCTGCCAATCTCGATGTTTCTCTACCACCAAATAACGTAATATGAACAAATGGACTATTCCGCCTGATGTACATTATACATCCTCAACATTACTTCATTATTTAATGATAATTTTTTTAGTAAAATGGCTTGTTGGCGATGAGATCAATATATGTAGTAGAGTGATGAGTTTCCATTATCTGTTGATTCTTTGTTGTTTATCAGCGATAGCGAAAGTAGACGATAACGTACGAAAAGATTGATGGTACACAGTTAAATGCAAGCTTTGGCGAAGTAAGAAGATCAATTAGGCTATTGGAACAAGAAGCCTTTGATTACAGATAGATTAACGAATGCTTATCTTTTGACGACGATGCATAGTATCTTATTATATAGGTGATTTAGCAAAAACAGCTGAAAAGCTATGCGAGAATTAAATTTTTCATATATTATTACCCCTTGTTTGAATTTGCTGAATTCCAGAAGAAAAAGAAGAAAGAGAAAACGAAGAGCATAGTTTGAGTTTGCCAGAGAATTTAAAAAATCTAAAGTTGGATACTTAGTAACATCATTTGCAAAATTAATTTAAGTTAAATTTGCACCACGCGCTGCCTGGTGAAATAAATTGTGAAAAAACTTTAAATGCTTTGCTTAAGCTCTAGCCAATCCTATAAACAGAATTTCGCAGAATTTTACAACAAACAGATAGATACGTTCGTTCGTAAAGAGTTGTGTCCACTATCGTCCCAAAGTAGATGTTTGAGAAAAAAAGTGTTTAGAGTTTCAACTAAAAGGGTCTCCCTTCGAGAGCCTCACCTCAATTGACTTGAAACGTTCGGAAATTATTCGTGACATGGTAAACTAATAGATTGAAAAAATAACAAAAAAATTGATTTTATGAAATTGTAAAACCCACGTAAACCCATACCATCCTTAATTAAATGGTGTTCAACGTAATAATAGGCGATGAAAAGTAAAACTCAGATCTTATTTTAAATCCCTGTTATTTAAATTTCAAGTCAAGCTCTTTTTAGAGCTCAAAAGCAAATAAGAAATTCTCCTATTCCTAAATATAAACTCGGATGCCCAGTTGAAAAGCCAGAAGCCTACTGTTTAGTGCATCCTTCGGATTTAAATAATACCTGTAAAAAAAAGATTCATTTGTTTTGTAGCCACTTACCAAAAGGTTTTTATTGGCCTATAAACTAAAACTTTTCATCGTTTTCTTATGGCACTTACTTTCTTCACAAAACAAAAAAATCTTAAGCTATTTAGACCTTTTCTGTACTACTTTAAGCAGCTTCATCACCTGCGGTATTTCCACTTCAAATACTTTTTAAAATTAAAACCAATATCTTTTCTTTTATAACATTACAGGCGTTTAATTTTCTGAATGCTGGAAAACTAATTTCATAATTATCCAGACATGTGTTCTAAAACTAAAGCTGACATATTGCATGACATTGTTTAAAACTTAACTTTTAATATTATTCTATTCGGAATTGCTGTTCAGACCATGCCTTTAAAAATATTTTGGTTAGATTGCAAGTACGATTGTTTTCTGCTACTATTACAGTTTTATTCATACAAGATTTTTCGTAAATTTTCTCAATCCTGTCGTTTATCACTGCATTGTGAAAGAAAAAATTGCTGAGAGAATTTTTCAAGGAATATGTGCAAACTTTAAAAATGCTTTAAGCCACAGTAATCAAAAGAAAAAGCTTAAAAGACACATTTTTCCATCCAACCTCGGTCGACTTGTTCCATAAGAAGAAAAGCGCAGCCTAAGTGTCTACAAAAGCAAGAAATTCGAAGAGCTCTCGCAAATTTTCCAAGGCAGGAAAGCTTTTTCCCCACTCCGCAGATTTTCGTTTTCAGATTCATACCACAATAAGAAAGTAGAGCGAAAGAAATAAAATATTTCAATTACGTCTTACACGTTTGGATTTTATAATATGAGTGGTTTTACGGGCCGTGCAAACGCTATATGTTATTATTTATTAAAAAAAAGTAGTCCCAGAAATAGGAGGCATATTAGGATTGACAACGGAACGTAAAGCTTCCGATCGTATAAATGAGTTTGAAAAGTTTGTAAAGAAGATTGAAATGCGACATTCTATTCTTTGCCTTTTGTGTTTAAAATTTTAAAACAAGTAAATAAACTAAAAAATGCACCCACTGGCTTATTTATGTTATTATGCCACACTATCTTCTATGAGTAAGCACATAGATAGATGAAATTTCAACTAATTCAAAAAGAAACGCAGAAAGCGACAAGTGTTGGAAAAATTTCACGTTATCACCTAAATCCAAGCAATTTTAAACTGCCACGACACAATTGTACAGAAAGTAATACTTTTAATCATTTAGTGAAGGTCAGACGATTTAGTGTAAGGAAATAAAATATTATATTAATACAGTCGGAAAGTTAGATGGCCAGAGATTTTCACGGATAAAGACACGTGTCATTGCAAAGCTTGCTAGTTCGGCAATAATGGAGAGGCTTCACTTGCTATCCAACAAACACGTCGCAGACAGTTAGATTCAAGAAATACACTCGCAAACGCCCTTACGCAAAGAGACGGAAGATCCAAGCTTTCTTACCGAGCGGGCTGATGTTGTGCCCAGACCAATTTTATGGTATGGTTAATAGTATGAAAAAAAGAGGAAAAGAAACAGTCACTAAATGAATGTTACTATGATCTTGATTGGGTGCGTTATATGGTGGTTGTATGCTGCTGCGTCAAAGATGACGTCGCATAAACAGATGAAGTTGCTATAGATGTATTTGATTACGCCGAAGTCTCTTAATGCTATTCCAGATTTTGCCATTTAAGACGCCATAGCTACAACTTTTACATACATTTGTAACATTTTATTCTCTGCTTTTTATTCGCCTTAGTGGCCGAGTAGGCAAGAGTCTCGACTAGCAACTCAATGGTCGTGGGTTCAAATCTCAAGTGCGGTAGAGTTTTTATTAAAGCCGAAAGCTAGTGCTTTAAGACTTAGAATTTATTCTCTGGCTAAATTTATAATAATAATAATTCTCTGCTTTAACTTATGCATTCTTTTTTTTGACTGATGGCGTTGTGTTTTTTTATAAGAAATTCTTTTACTTGGATTTTATTTAAAGGAAAGAATAAAAATTCACACTTGGAACCTCGTTAATTCCCATAACCATTGCCACTTACAACCATTTCGACTTCTAACAGCATTTTTCACAAGGACGAACATCCCTTGTTCGAGAAGATGCTCCTTTATACATTTTCCCGATATGTTCAATAATGATGTAAATGATCTGTTGTTACTTTTTTGTGTACGCTTCTTTCAATTTAATTTAATTTGACATACTTATGAATATTTTATTAGAATTAAATATTTTTTTAGAGTCTAACACACACAAGCAATTTATGATCATAAGCAAAAATTTAAAACACAGTGTTCAAAAAAATACCCCTTAATTATGTTTTGAAATAAATACAATGTTTATTTTTTTCTACTTTTATTTTATTTTACTAGATTTGTTCATATTTTTGCAACAATACTGGCGTTAAGGCATTAATATTTTTCCAACTTAATGACACTGTTCCTATCAATAAAAAAAAAAAGTTGAGACCATTGTCCTTCGGTACACCACTAAAATTTTTATATTATTTTCTTGTTGTACGTTTAACATCTGACAACGTCGTGAAAATTCAAAGATAATCTGCTATAACTGCTCGGTTTCATTGTACTTATCTGTGCTTCTTTCTTTTGCAGTCAGCTTTTGTTTTTTTAGCTTCTTCAATTTATAATTAGCGGGAATTGCTCATGGTATATTTACCGAATACCATTTACCAGTACATGAACTTCTCAAAGCATGCTCTTCGCTTATCGTTTTGGCACAAAACCAAGTGTAGAAAAAGTTAAGAAAAAAGTGTTGTCAACTAGCGTGAAGGTAGAAACAATAAATGTTATCACGATCGGAAAAAAGTACGTGGAATTTTTAATAATGCAAATCTTTTAATTCGTCAATAAAGTTTATAAATTTTTGAAGGGTTTCCCTTAGATTCAAAAGACTATTAAATCAAAAATTAAAAGATTGTTTGCAAGCATCCGCAGTCCTTGCAAACGGCTTCCAATCCTTTTTTCTAATTCCATTGCGTTCCATTCCGTTTGAGACAAGCAAAAACCCGACACTATGACGTGTCAAAGGCATTAATAGAGATAGATACAATCTGCACAAGAATAGACATTCGAATGCTTGCGATATTGTGGCCAAAAGTTC
The DNA here is from genome assembly GCF_014805625.2 of Glossina fuscipes. Taxonomy (NCBI): domain Eukaryota; kingdom Metazoa; phylum Arthropoda; class Insecta; order Diptera; family Glossinidae; genus Glossina; species Glossina fuscipes. Next base: position 4,837,088 of record NW_023998432.1, read on the forward strand.
AAATACTTCTTTTCTAAAAATGAAATTGTTTTTCGCGAACATGCTACCTCAAAAAAAAAAAGAAAAAACTCTACCACTAGTTATAATGCGAACTTCAAATAGGAATTACTATTTTGAAAGGAATGTAAATCGATTAATTTTCATTACTATTTTCGAAGCATTATATTCAAATAAGGCGAATTTCAACATTATATCCCGAACGAGCTGTTTCGACATAAATTAAATAATTTTGTAGCACTGATATTTTCTTGATTGCTTCATGTTAATGACAGATTAGACTATGGCGTAATCTCAACCATTATCTTTGAGCGTTTTACACATAACACTTATGACGATATGGCGAAGACTGTTTTCATAATTTTTCAACATTTTCTGCTCGAAGCTCTACAGGAAACTTTGAATTTGAAAGGAATTTTGTCATAAATCAATGTACGAAAGGTTAATGTTTTTATTATGGTTACCGTTGACCGTACCAATTCAAAAATTAGTCATTTTTGTGAGCATTGCTTAAGAGAATTTCTGGAGTAGATGACTACAGTACTTTCTTGTTAAATCTTTGTCATATAGACCTTGCCTTTTGAAACTTATAACGTATAAACATACACGATCTTTTTCAATCTCCTGCCTTACAGCAATTAGAATCTCATGCTAAAGAAAAGTATATGTAGATATGTAATGCCACTTGTGAATAATGTGGAAGAGAGGGGAAAACTGGTATAACTTGACATTATAAATAAAAAATACAAATTTCAAATAACACTTGCAAAACATTGAAACTACCAAAAATTTAGCATTAGGTTAACCAAAGTCATACAAAAACAAACATTCGAAATGTTCCCGATTGCGCAATATTTAACTAAAAATGTTGCAATTTTCCTACGGTTAGTTATATTGGTGAATATTGAAAAATCACCGTAGAAAAAACGTTGCTGTCTTATGTTTTCTTACATTTAATTAAGATTTTCTCAACTACAAATTATTTTAAATCGTAGGAAGCTAGAGTTATAAATCAACGAAGCATATAAAGAAATGCATAGCTCATATTCTTAATAAATAATATAACATAGCAAAATTCAATCCATCACACAAATGAGCAACATAAATTGTTGTTTCAAAGAAATTCAATTAATATTGCAAAAAATATTACAGTTGTCATCGGATTACGTATTTTTAAAAATTTTTCTCTTCGATGTAGTTATTTAAAAATTGCTATAAGAAGCTATATATTATCGAAGTGGTGTTGTAGAGACATTTTTTTTTTTGTTTAAAATACAGATGTTCCTATTGCTGCGGTTTTTAGGAGTAAGTGGGATAACAATGAATGACAATGTAAAAGTGATGTTAATATCTTCTTCAATATCCTAGAGAAAAGTGTTGGCCTACCAAAATAGATATGAAAGAGACGTTTGCTATCTACACGAATATATAAAGTATATATCAGGCTCTTCAAATGCGCTGATTATCAGCTTGAAAAAAGAGGGACGTCAGGAGCCCACATGGAAAGATAGAATGGCTGATCAAGACAAAAAAAGTTGGTCGTTCTACATATAATGTTACAGCAGAGGAGCCTTTTTACCTTTTGTTTTATTTTATTAAGATTGGTCATGAACTGATTATTTGACTCGTGACAATAATTCTAGGCATAAGTATATTTAGAGCCCTTGTGTTACAGGTTATCATATATCTATCTTTTCATTCCACAGGATTGGCTGATTACCGTTAGTTAGCAATTTAGAGAACTTGGTTTGGCGGTCAATGCCTAACGGAGTAAAACCAAACAGGCGAATATTGTAAGATACAATACAGTACGCGACTGTAATACCCGATCTCAATGATAAAGCAATTCATAAGACACTGCATGCCCTCAAAAGATAATTGGTGAATAGATTTACGGCGTTAAGATGAGAAAAACTTCTGGTTAACGATAGAGAATATTTTTAATAACGTGTATTTTCTACTTTTCGTTATCTTTCTACGTTTTCTTTTGTCTTTTATACTTCTTTTTTAAACAAAAAGGAAAAATTGTCCGAAATTACATTAAAGCATCGAAAACACTTCTTTATCAGCAAATTACGTTTGCTAAGAAATAAAAAACACTTGCATAGTAAAAAAAAGCTTACATTACATTACTAAATTGTATTCTTTTTACTTTTTCACGAAAACAATATCGCATAACAACTTTAGCCTAACTTTTAACGAATTATCACGTGGATGGCATATGTAAACAAAAATTATAATTTGCAATACAACCTCACACAGTTCTACTTTCACAATAACAAAACACATACGATACTAGCTTTACCAACCATACGCGGTAAATTTTAAGAGATCTGGTAGCACGAGTTATTTTCTTTCGTGATAAAGCGTCTGCGCCAACAATGTCAGTGAAAATATTTCTGTCGGTAAAGAGTAGATCGCAATGTGAAAGAGAGGAGATTTCGTACGAAAGTAATGTCCATCATAACAGAAATATAATTAAAACATATAAAAACAAAATAAAAAATAAAACGAGATTAATCGAATCTAAGCAATTGAACAATATTGCAAGTTAATGCATACTAAAAACTTCCGGTAAATGTTTCATATGCGTGGCTGTTTGCATTTCTTTTTATTATGAGGGATGCATTTTATGCAAAAAAAGTGTCTTAAGAATTACCATTTTATCGTCTCGATATTTCACAAAATTTCAAGTGGAAAAGTCTTATAAATTATTTAATAACGTCAACATTAAATTCAATTTGCGGAATTTTCTAAAAAAGGTATTCCAATCAAGTTGCAATCAATCATTCATGAAAAATTAACAATTTTTTCTTTTTTATGTATGTTCATTTTTCTTACGGTATTATTGAAGAAAAAAGGAGTTTATATTCCTTTTAATTTCGCATCGTTGTGTTCACCAAATTAGGTCGTATATACGTTTACTAGGCAACAAAAAAGCCCAAGTGAGTCGAAAAAAAGAACAAAAATGCTCCGAAGTAGGTGATTATTGAAAATTTTTTGATTTTCTTAATACAAAATTTGAAACTTTTTTGCTCGAAGATTTTTTTAATGCCCTAAAAATATGCTAAGAGAATTTTTAGAACGCTGCATAAGTGTAACAAATTTGACGATCAGTATACGTAATTTCTACAATTTCATATAAAAAAGGATGATTACTTTTGCCGGAGGTTTTCTTCACAAGGCATTGCTTTTGCGGACCATATGTTCCCTTTGTTCACTACGTTAGAACATCGTCTAAAACTTTTGCATCTAAAAATTTTCAAGATTCTTATTATGATTACCAAAGATTTTCTAAATTATCTAACAGAAAAACGGTCTTCAAACTGGTCTCCAATTTACTATCACTTCGTTACTTGCAAACTTTGTGATAGGCTTTATTTCTCATGCCTGCTGTAAACGTTGTCTATAGATTCTCTCAGCAACATCTTATCTATTAAATTTTCTTATCTATGATTGTTTGTAATCAATTCAGTAAAATAAACATTTTTCCGTTTTTTATAAACCTTCTCCGATTTTGCTGTGAGAGCGTAACCAATGCGTTTTATTATTTATTACTAAATACGTATTATTTTGTATTATTTTCTCTGTATTACTATCATAAATGGCTTTAAATATATTCAATTCATTGAAATCATTACAATTAATGCACAAAAAATCTCGATTAATAAATAAATGTTGCACTCAGTTGTATGCTAAAATTTTATGCAATTTTAAGCTTCCTAACACAATTATCATGGTGTCATACAATCGTTACTTCTATGAAAGCAATATTGTAAGTATCGCGTATAAAATATTTTAATTTTTTAATTTATTTTAATTTTTTGTTTTCATTTTAATATAAATAAACTTTTAATTTGATAAGTATTAAATCATTATAATCTTATTGTGTTATTGTTTAAGCAAAATTAATAATAACTATTGCAATATTTTAGTTCAACTATTCAATGCAGGACGTACCATCGGAATGCGCTGTATCCACTTCACTAGGTGTGAATAGTACAGACATGCTGGGCAAAAAGTATTATCGACACGCAGCCCATCGGTAAGTTAAAAACTCTAATATTCCAATTGTATAAAACATCTAGTTTTTTAATATGTGATATAATGTGAATATCTCATTTCGTGTACGTATACTCTGAAATTATTCTTTAATCTCTATGGTCATTTTAGATGGTTTCCTTGAATTTGTAAAGTTTTGCAATGTCTTGTATAGGGGGATGAACCTTGAAACCAGATATTCTTTTCGCACTTGGTATGTGTGAAAAGCACGAACATCTACGTACTTCAATTTTCATGAAGATCTCTCCGTCAGATTATTTCTCTTAACATAAAAACTACTATGAAGATAATATCAACTTGAGCAGAATTTTAGAAGTCATTTAAATTAAGTCATCAGTAGTCGACGTATTAAAAATACCTTACCTCACAAGAAACGACAGTTTCACTAGACTCGAAAATGTGTGTCTTATGATAAACTCAAAGGCGTTTTTCGGCTAAATATATTTTTGACAAATTCCCAAATTCTCTCTCAATTTTTCTTCTTTTTTTTGATCGGTAAGCTCTAATGTGCAGAAAAAGGTTAAAACGACAAGCACGACCGAATTAGTGTAAAATGTGTTCTTATTCAAAAATTTCAAAGTTTTCATGTTACAAACGGAACGGTAATCTTATTCTTCTATCCTCTGATCGCAATTCCAAAAATAATGATATATTCGTCGCATCATAATTTATTTTTACAGCTTAAACCAAACATATAAAGTTTGTAATGGTCAAAATGGCTTAAAATAATTCCACAGTTTATTATACTAACTTATCCAGCAATGTTATAGTATTTCTATACCGTTAGCTGAAGCGAAGAGAAATCTTTCTGGTTTCAATACAATATTTTGTTTATTAGCTTTTTCCTTTTCTTCACCTCGATATTATGTATCAGAGACTTTACAAAGCGTTTACACCAAGCTGACTGATTAATTTCGTAAGTTTCGTCCACCAATTCTCTATCGGTCCCGTTGGTTGTTCAACGTCGTCGAAATTAGAATAAATAATTGACACTTGGTGTACATGTTCTGACATGACTATAGCTCAAATTTATGGATAGCCATGGGCATCCTATAAACGTACCCGAAAACCTGCTAATTGCAACTTACAACCGAAGTCGATCGAAAAATTTTCAAGAAAATCAAAACACTATTAAGTGAAAAAACCAATTTTCAATCTATAACAGGAGATATTGTTAAAATCAGACGATTAATGCTGCGCTCTCAATTCAAAGTATGTTTTGTAATTCATATATATTTCGTATATCTCATATGCGTGTTAAATGCTTCTATCGTTCCATCTAAACTAACGCTTGATGTCTAGTTACCTTTGTGGTTCCAAGGATCCTTTCGGGCTGTACACGCTTTCAATTGGGTGAAACTTTATTCAGCGCTGATTTGCATCTTGATAACAACTATGGTAAACTCGATGAATTTTTGCTTTAGTCCACAAATAAGATGTATTATCATATAAAATTGTTCGTACTTTTTTCTACCATCTGAAAGTACGACGTAAGGTCGAGTTCTCGTTTTAAATGAATTTGTGATTATATCAAAATAAATAGTATATGCTTTCGATCGCCATATAACAGACAAATAACACCATGTACCACCGTCCGGTCGAGCTCTCTTGGCAGTTATGCAGATGCAAACAGGCGTTGTTAATTTTTATATTAATAAGCAGTGCACATTTGTCCCTAGAGAAGCTTAGATGACCGGGGGTAAGTGGTTTTGGTTTCGGGCCCTGATCACTTCTAAAAAATTCGTATACATGTAAGTTTAACCGTTAAAAACAGAAGATGAAGCGATGATGCTACCTAACCCCGGTCAGTTCGGGAAGCACGTATCTTCTTGCGGGTGCCACCTTTTTTACCCTTTAATTAAGAAATAATAAGAAGAATATACTTAGAGAGACACAACTTCTTTAAATAAAGAGAAAAATATCAAGTCTGACCATTGCTGGGAGCGTCATTACGACGAATATTATAGTCGAACAATTGCTTAGTGCTACCATATAATTTACAATTGGTAATCAGCGACAAGGTTTGAAATATCCGTCAATCAAGCCAGAAATTTAATGCTAGTTAACGACCTTTACGCGCGAAAAAACCTAATCAGCACTCGACCTAGGTAGCTGGTTAACTAATTACTTATTTTTTATACTTTATTATAAAAATGTAATGCAGCTGAGTTTGAGAAAATTTTTGATTTTCATATCTTAAGTATTAGTTCACTTAATCAGTTTCTATATAGTTGACTGGTTTATTATTATTATTATTATAAATTTAGCCAGAGAATAAATTCTAAGACTAAAGTCTTAAAGCACTAGCATCTAGGGCTATCGGCTTTTTATTAAAAATTCTACCGCACTTGAGGTTTGAACCCACGACTATTGAGTTACTAGTCGAGACTCTTGCCTACTCGGCCACTCAGGCGGATTGACTGGTTTATAAAACGAAGAGTTCTGTGTAAGCACGTATGTGGCTTTGATGGGAAGTGCGTGTGTAAATATGTGTATTTGAGAGTGACGTCACTGTAACAGCCTAAAAAGGGTCTTTTTGGTACCTTTTTTTTGGACGGAAAGAAAGGTACTAGAATAATAACATACTAGAAGATTATGAATCATATATTTAAGTATTTAAAATAATTTCTTTTTAAAAAAATATTACAAAATGGCAGCACTGTAACTAGTGTTACTGGCGCAAATTTGTATCTAAAAAAAAGGGAGTGCTTGATCGAAAAAGTTCTATTTTTCACCAAAAAGCATGCTTTTATTGATAAAATAATGTTTAAATTAATGTTCGTGAATACTCGACATATTTTGAATGAAAAAAATGAAAATTGTTGGAATTATGCTGTATGCTGTTTTCGGTAATCGTGTTTCGAGATAACCAACTTGACATGTTTTGACATGTGCTATGCTACTGACATGTTTCTTAGCACAATAAATGTTACATTATTTTTTTATTTTTTTTTTTTACATTTTTTCGTAATCTCATTACCATAAAATTACCTTCCCATTTTCAAATATTTCTCCGTAATCTTTTTTCGCGACGTTTTTTTGCTAACAGGCGCTGGGTTTGTTGCGTTTGTCAAAGATAAAATCACGAAATTTTACAATGTATATGCGGCGAAATGGAAAAGAAAACGCTCAAAAAAAGTATAATTCAATAGCGAAACTCATTATTAACTAGAAAATCGTCATCGGAAATTTTAAATTTCTTAGCAAAAGCTTTCAGCTTTCGAATTACTCTCAGTTTCATATCTATTCAACGATGATATTGTACTGATATGTTTTTGTGTGTGGAATTTTTTTTAAACGACAAAAAATGTTTTCTAATGACATAAGATAGGGCTTTGCGTTGTAATATCTCGGCAAGGATTCATTTGACACGGGTGGGGTTTCCGCAACGTTTCACGAAAAACTACGAAATCTGAAGAAAAATTTCTTTGGAATTAATGATTTTTTTCCACAATAAAAAAATAAATTTTTCCAAAAAATTTATATTGGCGTTAGCCCTTAATGCTAGGATAACAACCAAACTGCAACTAAGTTTTTGCGAAATTATTGAATACTCACTAATTCAGTTTTGAAATAATAAATTTGTGAAATTGAAAATTTAATGTTATGAAATTTTATGAAAAATAAAAATTATACGGTAACGATTTCTATTTTTCTTTTTTCTTTCTCTATGACCTTGAAACTATTTTTAATTCAATTAATTATTTTTATTTACGGATTATCGACACTCAATGTAAACTTGTTTATTATGTATATTCAATAACTGACAGAAGAAAAAACTAAACATTTTTCACCAAACACAATCGTATTAACACTTTTGGTATTGAAAGCAAGCAATTATTAAGATCGATCATAAATTACAAAATTATTTTTAGACTTTTTTTAGCATGTTTAGTATACGTTCGTGCGTATAAACATTTTACGAAATATGGAGATAATTATAGAAATAAACAACAAATATTTTGGATGCAAGTGGGAGCGGAATAGATCTTTGGTTTTTTAAATTATAGTTACGATGTTGTCTTCAAAAACAAATTTAACCCCAAAGATTATATGTCAATTTTACTATCTTTTTATTAAACATTGAAATTGAATAAATCGGTTCTCAACTATGTACTAATAATTACTAAACAAGTGCCTTTCAATAGGACAGCAGATAAGTATTACATGAAGTTGGGGCAATTACCCTCGAAATGCAACCAAATCAGATAAAACTGATTCAAATATGGAAAGTCCCGAAGCAGCAGGAAAAAATTACGATGGAAAATCCGTGTTTATAATGAAAAACTGTAAACTTTTCATTGATTTGCAAACTATGAAATATACTGTAGGGTTATGTAGAGGATAGCATATCAGGTGAATGATCACCAGGGAATCAAGGTGAATGTGACTCACATCGCTGAATACAATTTTGTTTAAAAAATCAGCTTAGATTTGTTGTTGCTCCATAACTCATTTAACGAATACTAGTCGCTGTGCATGGCCAGTAAGCTTCAACCGAACTATGTAGCTATGAAGACAAGCAAACACGTGTTTAGTAAAGTGTTTGACTTAGTTAATCATAAAATATTGATCATCGCACTCCAAGCCTCTGTATTCATTGAAATGAATAGGGGCATAACAGATGATTGAGGGTTGTCTTTAACTCCGCCGTCAATGACGTCATCTATTCTATTCATTCTATACATCAATGATCTCTCTTCGGTGATTAAATGCAGCCATATGGTGTATATGTTTTTGATGACGATGTTAAACTGTTTTCTTCCCTTTCGTTGGAATCGCACTCGTATCAGGTTTAAACTGACTTAAATAACTTGATGATAATTAAATAATAAAATAAATAAAATTTGGAAAGATTCCATTCTACCAAAGACTACGTTTTAATCTGCACATTCAGCTCCCTTTAGGTAAAGCTGGGTCGCGGCTAGATTGTATTAAGCGATGGTTCAAAGAGCTTAAGAGCAAGGAGCTTGCATTACATTGACTATTCCTCTATTCTATGGTTTCCTTCCTATAAGTGTTATGTAGATTCAATATGTATAGAAACGGTCCAAAAGCAGTTCTTTCTCTCTGCCCTCAGGCACCAGCTTGTCTTTTTGGCTCGTATGAAAGTAGATGGCTGTTGTTAGCCTTACCGTCGCTTGAGAAACGTAGATTTATTATTGTTGGTCTTTCCCTGCTAATTAAGTTAATAAATAGTACTATCGATTCGTCGACATTATTTAGTGAAACTTTATTTTCAAACAGCTTATCGAATATAGATAAAATTACCAACTTTTCAATCCGTTAAGAGTCCTGTGCAAAGATCTAAATGGTTAGATAAAATTACCAACTTTTCAATCCGTTCAGAGTCCTGTGCAAAGATCTAAATGGTTATCTCAATATCAGATTCATTAAATTCTATCAAATAAACGCTTTCATACGCGCAATGTGGCTATGTCGCATTTGAATTACCTTGTAATCTTAACATTTTAATATGATCCGAAGATTAACCGAATTTGTTTACTAGAATTAACTGCAAAGCTTTTATATGTTTGCAACGGTTTACTCACAACTCGGATCCCTGCCGTCTGCGAGTGTGCCTCCGTGCCAGATGTGTGCATGCTTTCTTTCTTTCTGCGTTTTCTCGCTCTCCCTTATTTATTTATACATGAATTTTATTATTTCTACATATTCGTTTTTTATTTTTCTTCACTTCTCCTTATATACTTTGCATTAGTTATTAATAATAATTAGCATAAGATTTACTTCTAAGAGTCAATTAAATTCGGTAATTGGTTTATTTTAAATATATTAAATAAATTAAAAAAACGCTGCAAACGCTGTAAACGTAACAAATATATAGCATTTTCCATTCTTATAAAAATGGATTTTAAAGTTTCCATAAAATCGTGCGAAGTACCTTAAGGACATAAAATAGATCTGAAAACTGAGCCTATTCAAAAAACATTTTTGTTCTTTCTTAATAATGCATTTCAAGAACAGTTAAGACTAATTGTCTTACGTACAGGTACACCAGATAAACGTTAGGGACACACGTGTACAAAACATGGGAATATTTTATTTTTTTGCTTTTCGCCTTATTGGAAGCGAATTGAAATAAACACTTAAGGTAAGCATTGAGTCATTACCTTAACCGCCGTTAATTTAGAATAGGCTTAACATAATCACCTCATAATACGACATTAACCAGTAATTTGACACTTATGAATTATAAATAGAAATATCATTGCATTGTACTACAAAATAATTTTTTTTTTTATTATCGCGACTTTTTTAGAATTGTTCATCAGCATGATAATTGGATTGATTGCTTGAAATTTTGTAAACAACAAAAAAATTATGAACATCCCCAGGCTTATATCTTTGACAATATTCAGCCTTAAAGAACGCCATATGCTCGGCCTCCATGGCCTTAAAGGAAAATTGGTGCACACTTGCTTAGGTTAAAGAAGTCGAGGTTGTCACAAGCAGTTTAGAATGGACGATAAACACGATATAATTCTAAAGTCAATAGTAGGACACTTATGAATTCTAAATATAATAATCTATAATATCGTCATGGTAACGCAAGTACTTGATATTTCCTTTATTATCATAACATTTGCATACATCAGTTACGCAATGACTGCGAGTGTGCCAAACTGGAAGAGACATTTTTTGTGAATATTCGTAATTTTAACTACATTTTCGAATTTTATTTGCAGGTATTCTGATCTGCAAAATCTCTCTCGCTTCAACTTATCAAATAGCAATAATATTAGTCGCACCAATTATTTAGCCGACTTTGATTTTATATATTTTAAAATATTTACGTTCGAAATGTGTTCGGATTTCACTATAGGTTCACGAGTAAAGGCAACAGATTATAAAAGTGTGACTCTTTCAAAAGTATCGTTCGACGGGCTATTTAATTAACTAAGAATACTCAGTTCTAGTAATGGAGAGAATACGTATTTAGCGTGTTATCATCTTTGATCAAGTATGTGTTCACTACTCCATGATTGCATTTAATAAAGAAGCAAAAAACTCCGCAATTGCATTTAATAAAGAAGCGAAAAACAGCAGCTAATAAGAAATGTTTGGTAACATAAGATCTGACTTAATCTGGAAAACAATTCCTTCTTGCTTTAGAATAAAAGCTAATGTCGGTGGTTTGGCCATCTCTGTGCTTTTTATATCACGATACTCACTCTTCTCTCTTTCGTTGTTGTTTTTGTTTATTATTTATTTCTGCTTATTTCTTGCACTTGTAGATACAAGTCTTGCTATGGCTTTATTCATTTATATTCGGGTTATCTAAAGTGCTGTGGTATTTTTATTTATTTATTTTTTATATTTGTTGTCTTTTTGTTCTTTATTTTCAAACTGAGTAAATGTACGATCAGTTGTTGAACGTACGTTGACCGATATTGAGCAGTAGAAACCAAAAATAGCATAAAATTGTTATTAAAAAAGTGTAATTATTTTAAAAGTTAAAAGAAACAAAATTTATAAAATAGAACGTCAAATGCATTCTTAAACTATTATTGAAAGAACCGGGCTTGATTTGAGATATTTTTAGTGAGATTCTAATTGAAAATAAAATACTTTTCCTTTTTTCTGTGCCTTTCCCTCTCCTAATCTATGTTAGAAATCTGTTGACTATTACACCATAATTCCATCTTCATTACTAGTAACAAACAAAATAAAAATTCTTAAAAAATAAAATACTACAACAAGGTTGTTTGAAAAATTTCTGCGTCAAAAGCAGGTGAATAAGAAAGGTTTGAAAAATAAATTGTGCAAAATTATACGAAATTAAATAAAGTTCGGATTCCCAAATGCATTTCTCAAATGCTATTAAGTAACAGTGTACAAACGCTCATGGAATTGCTCTTTTTAGTTCTATTATCTTATTGAGTCACTTATTTACAGAAACTAGTGTTTCAGTATGTCAAAATAGCTCATTCCGTTTAATTTACAAATAAACTCTATCAACTTTTTTGCTTGGAGACAATGATGTAACTTGTGTCAGGTTGGCAAAATTCTTTCAAATTCTTTAAGAATCTTCCGACACAAATGGGCAAAGGGAATTTTTGCTAATCCACTGACATTTTTCTTGCGTTTCATCTTTTATTCGTCATCAATGAACTTATGAGCCGAAAACTGGCAATTTAAAGTCCAGTGCATGTACCACTTTAAAACTTCATATAAGTATGTTGTTATGCCATGCAAAAGGTCGGAGCCAAAATGATTTCAACTTGCACGCCTGCAAACAAAAAAATACTTTGACATCCTTATATATGGTGAATAAGAAACATTCGCGTCAACATAATAAAACTTTCCCATGGTAGTTTTTAGGTATCATTATTTGCAGTTCACCTGATTTCGAAAAGCAACGTATTATTAGCAAGACGCGTTGTCAATAGCTGAAAGATCTTAGTCGTAATTTTAACCAAAACTTTCCAAATTTTTGCAACCGCATGGATTTAAATTCAGTTCAAGAAAGAAAACCATATTTTCTTTTAATGATTAAATTATAAGCATGTAGTGTGAGCCTATTTTACATAAACAATGTAACACTAAAACGCTCGTTCAAAAGCAAACATCTAGTAGAAGTAACGGAGAAAGACTTTTTTTGTACCGTATTGATACCCATATATATATATACCCATATATATATACCCATATATATAACATATACAATATCTACATAGTACAGTATATAATAATTATAAGAAAAGCGAAAGCTAATAGAAAAAAACAAATGAAAAGCCATTACGTATTGCAATGTATAGACATTTTAAAATGAAAATGCGATTATGGAAATTATCGAACGTAAACAGGAATCGATGTTTAGACGTGAAATTCGTAAGGACGACTCCTTGTAGCTTTAAATCCAAGCACTCCGCCCGAGTGATTCCTTTTGTAGAATTAGTGAATTATACGACAAACTGTTATTGTAAATGGACTAATTCGTTATCAGTTCCAAAGGCTTCATACCTCAAAAAAATAGATCTTCTTCAGCAGAAGAGGGGTAGATAATTTCTTATCTTTTATCTGCTGTACTCAACCCATAATACTTTGTCTTTATTGCAACTAGCGTGAAAACATAACTGAAAATGGCTCACTGCCTGGCAGTCGTATCAAAGGAGAGTATGTTTTCAGTGCGCAGTTAGAATCTGAAGGCTTTTGAAAAAGAAATAAGCTTAATTTCTTCATGTTCACTCATAGCCTTGAATGAAAGATTTTCAATAAAACTTAAGCTACTAGACTAATAAACGTAAAACGCCTTTGTAAAACTGGTCAAAGTGTTCAATAACACGATAAGATATTAATGCTGTTACAAAAAGCCCACATTTGATAAAATGTGTCTGCACAAAATTTAGTCCATTTTCGAAGAAATAAAATTCTAGGAATGGTAAAACCAAACACACATTCACGATACTTTACCTGCCGACGCAGCTGGCAATTATTGAAAAGATTAATAACAATTCGCGGAAAAAGGAGATAAGAAAAAGTCACAATAAAGTTAGGTCCTGGTAACTTGCTTGTAAAAGGGTGTACGAGCAAAATATTTGCGAACTCAGTCAAGTAAAAAAAGTTGGGTGGTAATATTAGAACGGAGAAAGCCAGAATAAGCATTATGAACATAAGTTCATAAGTTCATTTATAAATAGATTTCCTAAGAATTGAACATAAAATCTACATTAAAAGGGTCGAATAAATAAAAAGTAAAATCCCAAAGGACATTTTACGTAACAATACCTTAACTCTTTCTGATTATATGCTCATACTCGCACTTTGTTAATGATATTTGAGATTAATGTGGAAAACCTATTTTTCCTTACTGACAATGCGGTCATTACTTTTGTGAAGAACATATTAAGTTTTGTGAATGTGTCTAGGTCACACCACCATCGATCAATTCAGAAGACGACCCTGAATCATCAACTTGTCTGATGTCGGCCAATCTACAGCTCACATTTAATTTAAGCCGTATGAGAGTACTCGACATAGCTAACTGATGCCCAAAATTTTAATCGAATAAGCCAATTGTTTGCCTCTCCTCTCTTATAACATACAACGTTTTTGCGAAAAGTAAGTTTATGTGCACACCTATGCTAGTGTATGTATCAAATTGCAATCACTAAACAGACGGAAATGTCCCAAGCCGTTCAAAGTATTATACTTGCCCTTAAAGCATTCCAGAGTAAATCGCGGACTTAGCGCACTCTTATCCTTCGGAGGTGAGCAAAACAAATTATATTTTTGACACACAACTGAAAAAACAGTTAAAGGCGTAATAAAAAATTTCTATATACATATTCCGGCTATGTATAACTTATATGGAATAAACTTCAAGTGTGAAACATGTGACAAAAAACGATTTAGATCAATTAAATATTTCCCATTCTGCTCAATGGAAAGTATAGTAAAATGACATCTCAAAATGTTGTTTGTCAGTTATCATCGGAATGATAGTTGCCTGATGACAGCTCCCAAACGATCCTAAATTTAAAATGACAACTTTCGTTGCAGAGCTCGGTCTTATAAATACTAGCTTAAGAGTTCGGTGAACATTCCAGTTTTCATTTAACGTAACAAATTTTATAGATATGACAAGCGCTTTAGCAGGAACGTAATAACACAATTGTCACTTCACTGATGATATTTGCGTAAACGTAATATGTTTTCAAAGCACAATTAAACTCTGCGTAGACCATGAAACACGACCAATGCTTTTTTAATGTGACAGGTTTCAATGGTGAAATTATTGCTTACCCGATTCATTCTCATGACAAGCTTTGCACCGCATATGAAAATAATTAAGTCGATAGCTTTTCTTATAGATAATTTATTGTATTATGTGTTAATTCTGAATAAATAAGAATATAAATTTTATATAAAACACAAAAGTTGCCAAAGGCCTGGAAAACGATAATTCAAATTATTGCAAAAATTCGATATAATTGAAATAAAAGTAATTAATGGGTGAAATAAAAAGAAGAACATGATTATTCTTCTTTTATTTTTAATATTTTTATATTTTTTTTAAGCTTATAAATAAATAGATATAGAAACTGTTAAAGTTTAGACATGTTTTCTCACTCTAACTTTAGATGAATTAATTGTATAACGTATATATATATATATATATATAACAGATATATATATATATATATATATATAACAGATAAGCTATAACAGATAGCTGATAAGAACAAAATCAATAAGAAAAATAAAAAAAATAAATAAATATAGAAGGAAAGATTGAAAAAAATAAAAAATTAAATCTCATCACATTTTTTCCATAATTACGGGCTGCTAGTACTCAGTTATCAAGTAGCGCATGTCGACGGTAAACGTGCATATAACTTGCTCGTCTAAAATTTCAAAACTAAAAGAAATCCAAAATATTTTAAATAGAAGTAAAAAAGCTTATGAAAATAAGAATTCACTTTTTTTATAAACTAAAAAAAAAACATTAAAATGCCTGAAATATCTCAAGACGCTTTTGAAATTTTAAATCCTGGTGCGCCGTCTGAAACCTTTAACACTTTACGTTCACAAAAAAATCCGTCAACATCGGCAACTGCCATTACGACTACGACGTCGTCACGTGACCCGCAAAAGGATCAGAAGTTTTCAAATGGTCTGGCTCGCACGGATAGTCTTCAACCTCAGGGCTACAAAAGAGAATTAGACCACAGGTAATTGAATTGTTTTCGTTTCTTCTAATTATAAATGCTAAATGCTTGCTTAGCACATATTCGGAATTGCAAATACACTCGATAATGTTTGTGCATTAATAAATAACTTTCCAAACAGCAATTTATTAATATAAATCAAGTCTTCAGAAAAAATTATACTTGAATATATTTGCTGCTATATATGTCGCAATAGTTTATGTATTATTGTGGCTCTAACCCTTTTTTGCAGACTAATAGTTCCAAAATCTGAAACAATAATAAGAACAAAAATTCGAGATTCAAACCTACCCGAATCGTCAATAAGAGTGGTAGATGTATTCGGATTTAATCCCTGAGAAAAATTATACTAAGGAATTTAGTGAAAATTACCTCTGGGAGAAATTGATATCGAAGGCTCTTTAAAATATTTCAAGTTTGTCTGCATGTTATATGTCTGGAAAGCTCTCGGTCGTAAAAACTAGTACAAAGCGCTGAAACGTGGCGTATAGTTTGTGTGTTGACGGGCAGAAAGCACCTTTGAAAATTGGTTATGAGCTGCAAAAAATGAGACGCAAATTTTAACTTACAAAGTATAAAATATGTTGAACTAAAAGGAAATCAATATCTCCTACGACCGTTTCAGTTGTCAGTGTAAGAAAGGTTCGTTTGACAGATTAAAATTTTAAAATTACTCCACAACTTTTAAGTTTATTGGTAGATATCAAGATCCCATCAAGAGGACGTAGTGCGTTTTGGTATACTTCTACTTGCTACTTTTTTTTTTTTCCGTTGACTTTGATTATGGCTTTTCCTAATGTTTCCATTTGTCAGAGTATCATCCTAAAACTTTACTTTAACAATGTTTACAATCATCTGCAAATTTTTTTTCGAAAATTTACGGTTGGTCACATGAAGTTTCTGTAGTACTACGATAAGCCAGCAAGCAAATCACAAAATCGCAAATATAACGGGCTCTATATTTTTGTATTTGTGGCCCACAAGCATTTGTCAAATTTGTTTGCTTCAGATGATTTGAGACGTGTGTAAATACTTTGTGTGCATAGAATCACTATGAAAATGTCGTGCACTTCTCTTTTTATACCCATCGTAGAAAGATGAGCAGTATGTTCATTTTGTGAAAACGTTTGCAACGCTCAGAGAGGAGCAACAGAGACCCTACAAAGAATATATATTCTTGATCAGTATCCTGCCTGTGCCTGTTGTATACATTCTCTTGTCCGCAAAAATGAAGCTATCGACTTCAAATTTGGTAGAAACATTAAAAGTTTTTGCACGCAGGGTGGTATTGAAAATACGCCAAATCGGCCGAATGACACGCCCACAGCACCATGTAAGCTGAGAAAGCTTCTGTTTTTCAAAAGGAATTAAAAATTGGTTTTTTGTTCATTACTCATAAACTGTTCTAGATAAATCTACAAAAATTTGAACGCATATTCTATGGGCGACGCTGTAGCATCTGTGGACAAAAATAGTAAAAATTTACCACGCCTACCCAATGTTATAGTGTGCCAAACTTTATTTGTTTTTTCAATAGCCTATAACGCGCAGAAACAAGCTTCAACAACCCTATAAAGTCTACAAATTCTTGGCCATTTTCAAATTTCGAATGCAGCCAAAACATATTCCCCTGTTCGTCTGTGCATCTGTCTGTTTGAGCAACTGTATATTGTTTGTGGTAAGCATTCTCCCGTTGCAAAAGGGAATATAACACCTACAAATTTGCAAAAATATTTGGAATTGACCTAAACTTTTCAAAGGACGCTCTTACAACGCCCACCTGGCTATGCGAAAAAAATTTTTATATTTCGAAAATAGAAAAAATCAGCTGCGCCCACTCCTTATTATAGAGTATGAAAAATTTGTTCTTTTACTTCTTTTGTCTTTTTTAAGATAACGGTGATGGGTATAAAAGATTCGGTCCCGACCGAATTTAATTTCCTTATGTTTTTGTTACCTTCGCACGAGCGGCGAATTTGACTCCTGTAAAGTGCGACCGTTATGTTAGCATTATTGCATTGTTGTTGAAATACCCGAATTAATGAACTGGATACGACATGTCACGTCATCGCTTAATTTTAATTACGCAATGTGTGAGAAGATTTTAAAAACATATTACCCAGCTAAGGGGTTAAAATATTTTTTGGTTGGATTTTTTTACGATAGGTAGTCTCTCTGTATATATTAACTAATTATAAAAGTTAGTTGATTCTGCAAAATTTTGTGACTAATGAGCGGAGTAATATAGAAGGAACGTATGTTTTTCAGCATTTGCGCGTATTTTTAATTACTATCTGAAAAAAGTTACTTTGTAACTTAAATAGAAGACTGCATCACAAAAGTAGTCGTAGAAAACTTATTCAAAAATGTAGAAGTCCCGCCGAGTTTATTGTATTCCACAAACTATTTGAGTCGTTACAGCTACAAAAAAAATCCTTATTCCCATGTTAAGGTCGGCAATATCGGTCTGCCACCATAGCATTTAAAGAGGCAGATCTACTAATCTTCTGAAGGTTTGTTATCAAGCTTCCTATCAACAAGCGTTTGACAGAGTACCGAAATGCTTCCATTTAACGTGTGCTGTTCAATTCTCGTCATTCTAGGGAAGTTCCGTACTTACCTGGAGTTCTTCAAACGAGGACATGTACCTTGGAAAGACCAGCAACATTGAATTAGTTATAAATAGACTTCCTGTATGCATTGAATATTCCTGGGTGTAAGCGCTATTTTGTTGACAATAAACTTTTATTCGCTTTTGGCGCAGATTACACATTTTCTTGAATTCTCCCAATGTTGTTAACAGGTACATATAGTGTATACCTAATGGGCACGCCACTCGTCATCGTATCGATACTCATATTCTGTAAAATGTGCTAGGTTATGAAGATTTGGGAATTGTTTTCGACTTAAAAAACAAGTTTCATACCCAAATTTCGTTAGAAAAAGCCACATCTCTTATAGTTCTTATAAACATATGATCTAAAAAATTTAACTATCCGATTATGTAGCTGTTGTAGTAGTAGTAGATATAGTAGTAGTGATTGCTTTATTGAAGAACAGTTGTGTAGAATTACTTAAATGACTACGGCAATTACCGTCAGCCATTTTAAAAAAGCAAACATACTAAAATCAATTAAGATCACAGTCATGTAACAATTAGAGATTAGGTAAATTCATTGATTATCATTGTTCTTATTGCTTATTTGTTGTATACTAACAGCCAGTAGCGTCCAGTTCTGACCATTTCAAATTATCGTTAGTTCATTTACATCGAGGATATATTTTTTAAAATAAGCAATTGGTAAGTTATTCTTTATAGGACACCGCGCAACAAAGCGCCGTACGTTTTCAGGTCCATGTTGAATACACAGTGTGCAATTCATGTCTATGGGTTCGACATCCGCCCAATAATTTAGGTGTAGAAGTGCTAAAATAATTACTATAATTTGGATCATACATTAGTTTGCGTGGCTTCAAACTTGGCGGTCGTGCTTCCTTTTCTTTTATGTAAATTTTTGTACTTAATCTTTACACCTGTTTGTGCCACTTGTCTACATTTTCTAAAGATAGCGGGAGTACCTTATGTTCTAGATACAAAATGCTCCGTACACGGAAACTTCGGATTCGGTCTGCAATAAGTTGCTCGTTATTTTTTTCGGCAGTCGGCGATTTGCTATGGCGAGTATTCTAACCACATATTTTATGTGTAAGCTCAAGAAGTAACAGAATCATGACGGCAAACCCGGCTTTTCGTAGATTATTTATTGAGAAAGTCCGTAGTTTCTCGACTTGGTCGTAACGCCATACTTGTCTTCCGTAGTGTACAATGGCACGGACGACAATCTGAAAGACTTTAAATGTTGCGATGTGGAGTGTATTCGGGTTAGCCATTTTTTTTTTCAAACTACAATTAATGGCATGTTTAGCTTCTATGTGTGTTTGAATTAAATGTTAAATAAAACTCGGAGTTTGAGAGATAACCATTCCACGGTACTATTTTTCTTGTTCAGTTGTATTTAGCCAACAGTTCTCTCTGTTTCGGCTCATCTTCCGCGGCTATTTCTACCCACTAAAGTTTTTCATTGGTTTGTTTTGACGCCGAAGCTCTACCCAATATAGTGTTCACTTAGTTTATTAATCATCCTTTTACCAAACGCGCGATCTTTGTTGGGAACGTTGCTTTTCTTACAAATCTTCAGTACATATAACACCACTTGCGCTAAATAGTGGTTGATCATATATGGGAAGGTTGCATTAATTACTGCGTACGTGTGTTGTTTGCACAAACTGTTTTTAAAATACTGGGGCAATACAGAAGTATTACTAAAGCATTAATATTTGTCGAAAATGTTACCTTTTAACTTTTTCAGGTTTGCCCAGAAGTTTCTCGTATTCCTGCAGTTACCAAAGCTTGCACACGAAAGAATATTTTGCGTGACTAAAAGTAGCGTCTAAAATAAAAAAGAATAGAAAAATTGTATTAACTTTATGGCAAATCGTCTTAAAAGGAAAACATTACAATTTTCAGCCGTTTAGAACCATTATTCCAATGACCCTTTTTATAAGCAATAAGAAATATTTCTACCAATTTAACTCAAGATATTTTGTAACTCTTAAGCCACAATGTTTTATAATGTACACCACTTGTGGAACAAGGGTATGTTAAATTTGTGCGAATGTATGCTGTAGTGAAAACACAATAAATCTAATGCTAAATTGACGTTTGTTAACTTTACTTTGATTTTGACTCTATGACTTTGGCTCACCTAAACTGTAGTCAGTGTCTTATGTAATAAATAATTAAGCTAGCTTAAGCAAAATAATCGTTTTAAACCATGTTATTACTAAAATTACATTTAATGTGGGCTATAGCTAAAGTAGGTTATCTTAACTAGGTTATACCTACGTTTACATTATGTGGAAATATATGAAATTGTAAACTAAGCATAAATGATTATTAAACGGGTAGACTGCGATAAATCGATAATGCTACAATGCAACGCCCAGACGGACATGGTGTAAACTCATCGATGGCCGACAGATTCAGAATCACTTTTTCATCGATCTAAGTTTGCCCGTACGTCATATTTTCTTGTGTAATGATGTGTTTGAGCCCGAGGATGGATACTTTTGGAAATGGTTCAGATCGAACCAGTTTTTTGACAATTTCTTATACAAGGCCTTCTTTTGAAAAGATGTTCTATGAATAACTATAGAGTGGTGCAGCGCATATAATGTTGGGGCATGACCCATTATAGTGTTTTTACTTATTTATCTCTTACGGATACGTTTGCAGGCGAATAATGGATATTTCCTTATTCAAAATTTGTTTGTACCGAAGTTAAGACTAATATATGCTGCGAAAGTTCTATGTTTCCTTTGCTGTGAATATTCTTCTGTTCTATGGTTCGAATCGACCGAATAGATGAATTAACCGAAAAAGGTGAAGATGGATGGGCCGATGAAACGGGGTGACGAGCCGACGGATCAAAAGACGAATTGATTAAAGGACAGATAGAAACATGAGAGAAATTATCAATGCGGGAATAGTTTTCCAATGATCTCTTCAATGGAAAGGCGGGCCAACCATCATATGGGGAAGATGGCGGACGACCACAGTGACTAGCTAACTTACTCAGGCAGGCGGCTGTGCAGCTCGATTGTTTCGCCGTCCATGGAAAGGGCTAATAATCATGACTAATATTTTGTAGCTATAAGTAGTTCTATACCTAAGGTTATTATAATTAGCCCTGATTACTTCTCTATCGAAAAGTCCAATACAATCCTGCGGAATAAAGCTTTTTTTACTTAAACTAAATCGCAAATCTACTCGGACAATTTGTCCAGATTCTTATAGCTTTGTAAAGTAAAAAAACAAAGACATACTTAAAAATATTATTTATTTTATAATGTAGCGGGGAGGAATACCCCCACAGTATCCTACGATTACAACCAGAATAATCGAATTAATACACCGCTATTTCTTCAATTGTAACTGTATATATATATATATATATATATATATATATATATATATATATATATATATATATAAAAGAAAAACGTATTTATATAAATATATTATATACATATATAAACGTATTTATATAAAACTGTTTTCGTAGTTATCGGCATAAGATATTATTATTTTTAAGTTATGAAGTCTTCTGTTCAACTACCTGAATTATTATAAGTGTATTTATGAAGCGCTTCCTTCATCTGTAGACTTCAGTTTTGCATTCTATTGTCGTTACTTCCTATTAAATTTTAAAAAATTTACTGCATTCTGCAAATATACTTTATGCACTTTTCTTCCTATTGTCTGTGCTAATTAAAAAAGGAAAATTTCGCGAACTTGAAAGTAAGAAAATTCTCATGCGGCTTGTAATGTTCATAAACGTGCCCTCACTGATCTGTTTATAAGCGTCGTTTGAAACAGAAGCCTGGAATTTAGCTGCTCAGATTTGTTAGTCAGTTTCGAAAATCAGTTTAATCCACTTATCCTAATAATCACGCAACCGATGTACTCTCTACCCTAAAACGAACATTTCAAAATATATCAGTCTTAATATACTCTTGCTACAACTTCTGGTTATAAAACTAACTCTAGCTACACATATTCGCTCAAAACATTGAGTATCTAAATAACTTTTCTTCTTAATCTATTTTCGTGTTATCTTAAAGTTTCGTTAGGAAAGTAATATGCAGAAAAAATAATATTGTTACGTATTCCGCTTTTCTAAGATACTACTCGTACCACTAGATCGTGGATATTCTTTTCAAGAGAAATACACTTTAAAATTCTTTTATTTACAATTATATTTATTAACAGTAGGATTACTCACAATTTATTTTGGCAGTACTCTCGACTCAAATGTTCTTATCCGACTCACTCCGCCTTCCGCAAATAGTCTATTTATATACATTTTTGCCAGTATATTACTATTACTCATGGCTTCATTTTTAATCCGTTAACCTGCTTTGCCGGTACTCGTTTCCCTCGACTGGCAGTTGCACGACGCGCCTGCGAATGGCATGTGCACTTGGTTTTTCCCTGTCGGCTTCTCTGCCAATCTCTTTCATCGGCCGGCAGCTGCATGACGCGCCGCGAATGTGTATTTGGTTTTCTCCTCTCTAGGGAATATATTATCTGGGAAAACTAATTATCCGGGATGAGCTGAATTTAGGATTTCCGTAACTTTATAATAATAATATTACGATTATTTTACATGTCCTCTATTTGTTGCGTTATTTATGTACAAGCTGAAGTAATAAATATTAATTTTATCAAGTTTACAGTCAATAGCGAATCAGGAGGTTTTTCTTGGAGTTGCTACTGTTATGTGCGTAAACGATTTAAAGCCAATAAATAAGATCAGTTGGATAATTGATGATGCGTTTCCAAAGAACTTACAACTAGCGACGATTAAGAAAGATATCTTTCGCAGACACAGAATGTACTGGGAGGCAACGTGTCTTTATATGCAACGATAAAGAAGATCTATCAATAGGCGGTCATACAAGCATTGATGCTGAGGAATCTAAGGAATCAGGTCATAAATGGCAAATGATGCCAATAGTTTTCAAAGATAAGGAAGTATGGTTGAACTACTGTTGTTTGGCTCGGCATATAAAACTTTAACAGATGCATTATGCATTATAAGAAAACCTATAATAAGATTAAATGCCGCTTTTGCTCTATTTAAATATTTAAAAAGTTTTTGAAGGAGTAACTTCGTCCTAACACCTGCATTTGAAACGGAGATTAAACTGATTTGTGTAGTAGTAGTCAATTTTTTTAATAGCGTCCACCGTATACCGCGCAACACACCAGCGCACCTCGTCAGCTTCGGTGTCCTGTCCTTTTTCAGAAGAATGCACCAATGTGTCCTTGCCCGCTGTTTTAATGTTTCCATTCTTAAATCAAACACATGTAAATATTACTCCGCCTTGTCTACCTCCCACACCTACACACGATCATCGTTCCTACAAGTAAGAGGGACATCCCCGCTATGGCTCGTTAAAAGAAAAATTTTTTTAAAAATGTAGCAGTATAATCCTGAAATGCGGGGGTCAACCGTAGACATGTTTAATTGTAGTCATTCAACTCCTATATTAGTTAAATGGTATGAAGAAATCCTTAGAGTAAGTTTCTCTTCACTATTCACTAGTGTTCATACAGTATTGCGGAATAGTCAAGAAAGACGGTTGCTGAAGCCTTTGGATCAATTGCATGAAAAATTTAAGGAAATTGCAGCAGTAGTAAGTGAATAATTTAGAAATTTTAAGGTATTTTATTTCCCCGAAGACAAAGAGTAAACGTACAATATATTCGAAGAATAAATTCATTTTATTCCATAAGTTCATGTTAAACTACGAAGTTTCTGAGAAGATTTGATATACTTTTCTAAGCGTAATTGAAACCCGAGTGCTTTGTGGGAGCAATATATGATTCATATTTATACCCACCGCTTTAAGATAGGGGTGTACTGAATTCTTTTTTTTTTTCATAATATGTAGCATTCAAACGGAAGCTTTAGAGTTCCTATAAAATATACATATTCTTGATCAGCATGAAATTCTGAATTGATTTAGCTATGTCTGTCCCTCTGTGTGGTGTTTGTTGTTGGCACTCTTCTAGTCGCAAAAATGAAGATATCGACTTCAAATTTGGTAAAATCGGTAAGTGATAGTATTTCGGCATACTAAATTGATGTAAAACATTTGTTTCGAAAGGGCCAAAGTTTTGAATCCCTTTTTATATAATCCTTCCAACGCAACGCAAGTTTTGTGTATCAAAATTAACTGCACAAATTTGTAGGTTCATGTAGGTCAATTTTATGTAACACGCTGCGTATGAGGCTGCTCATACAATCATTGCATCGCATTGTATCGCGAAAATAAATGAAGAATTCAATTGAAATGGTATAAGATACTTAATGACCGGCCTTGCCCGATTAAAGTATTCATATTTGTTCAGTTCTGCTACCGTCCTTCCAGAACTGTCCATCACTTCCGCGTATGAACGGTTTGGTACTTTATATTCCTCTGCAAATTTCGAGGCACAACTAACTATTTCTTATTTTGATGGACTGCTTTGTTCAGATGCTTCTCCGTATGATTTCTACGTATTTGATAAATTGTTTAAACTTTCCACATATATCGCACCTTATTAGTTTCCAACGTTGTTTAAATTTATATAATATTTATACTCTTTCTAATATGTATTATTCACTTTGGCAAAACGTTGCATCTGCTTCATAATCAATATTAATATTTTGTGTATAGGCCACACCATCACCACATATGAACTTCACGTAGTTATAACTATTGAGCAACTTAAAACTCGACCTGCATTGGTCACAGCATTTACTGACTGAATGATTTTTCTTCATATGCAATTGCATTGTCCCACCATATCCCTTCTAATAAATTTTTCACATTTTAAACATTCATTAACGCTTCATATAAGTTTGATTTTTTACCAAGTCGAATGAGTTCATATGAAACTATAAAGCTCTACGCTAAGTCTATCTTTTAACCAAGCTTATGTTAATTCCACTATTTACCCAAATAATAATGATAATAAACAAGTCAATCTATTATATTTGCCAACGTTTGTGATGGGCACGTGCACTTCAATGAAGCAAAGAATAGCAGCTTTGTTTGCTAGTTTATTTTGTTTATTTATCATTTCTTTGAGATTATGAACAAATATTTGGAAATAACTGTCCGCTGAGAACCTTGTTAATTTGTAACTGTAACATTCAGTAAAGCGTAAAATACAATGCCTGCGTAATTCGTTGAGTAGTTTTTGGCAAACCTTTCAATTTTGTGCACGCTTAGTTTTTGACAATCAAAACACATACACACACACATTATTGTGTTCATAAAAACAAAACGAAATCATATGGTTTTATATGCTGTGAGAAAATACCAGAAAGAAGAAAATATTAAATAATATTAAAAGTTAAACCAAATTAAAAGTTAAACTAAATAGTAAAAATTATTAAATTAAAAGTTAAACTAAATTAAATAAACTTCAACAAATAAGAAAGTTAAATTCGCCCATGACCGAAGTTTTTATACACATCACCATTATCTTAAAAAAGACAAAAGAACTAAAAGACATAATTTTCATGCTCCATAATATGGAGTCAGCGCAGCTGATTTTTCCTATTTTCACAGTAGATGTTTTTTTCGTTTAGGCATGTGCGCGTTGTGAGTGTTAATTTCATTTTCGCTAACGGGAGAATGTTTACCACAAACAATATACAGTTGCTCAAACAGACAGATGCACAGACGAACAGGGGAATATGTTTTCGCTGCATTCGAAATTTGAAAATGGCCAAGAATTTGTAGACTTTATAGGGTTGTTGAAGCTTGTTTCTGCGCGTTATAGGCTATTGAAAAAACAAATAAAGTTTGGTACACTATAACATTGGGTAGGCGTGGTAAATTTTTACTATTTTTGTCCACAGATGCTACAGCATTGCCCATAGAGTATGAGTTTTGTAGATTTATCTGGTACAGTTTATGAGTAATGAGCAAAAAACCAATTTGTAATTCCTTTTGAAAAACAGAAGTTTTCTTAGCTTACATGGTGCGGTGGGCGTGCCATTCGACCGAATTAACTTATTTTCAATACAATCCTGCGCGCGAGAACTTTAATGTTTCTACCAAATTTGAAGTCGATAGCTTCATTTTTGCAGGCAAGAGAATATATACAACAGACACAATATAGACGGACAGACGGACATTCTTAAATCGATTTAGAATTTGATGCTGATCAAAAATGTATATCGTTTGTAGGGTCTCTGATGCTTTCTTCTTAGCTTTGCGAACGTTTTAAAAAAATGAACATACCGCTCATTTTTCGGTGATGGTTATGAAAAGCAAATCAAATGGCATTAGCTAGGATTAAGGACTAGTTTTTAATGTTTTGTTCATTTAATTACTTGTTTATTCTAGAATAGGAATAATACAATATAAATAGGCGCCGAATACAACAATCCATGTGTGATATGAATTGTTGGATAAAATATGTAAAATATATATATGTTAGCATATAAAATTAATAAATATGTAAATAAAATGAGTAAATTAGGTAGACATAAATATAATAAATTACAACATAATTTTATTTATTAAAAAAAAATTTCTTCATATTTCTTGAAATGAAGTTAGGATTCTTCAACTCTTCAAAGTAAACGTAGCATATTATATTTGCTTGATACTTACCTGATGTTTGGTTTTTTTCGCATATAAACACTTGTACGCACACCATGGCCCATACTCACTTAAAAACACATAATTGTATATGTTTCCGCTTTGTAATTGTTTGAGAGAACGCAATGTCATATCAAGAAACTATTAACACAATCTTTGCTCATAAAAATAATGAGAATGAAAAAGCAATTATGCAAATAAGTGCTAATTAACAACATCACTACTGTTATTGAGAACAGATACACAAAGAGTCTCTAAGATTCTCCTAATTTCAAATGTTGAAATATTTTTGTATTTAGTTGTCTCTGGTTTTAAAATCTGTTTTTACGTTAATAGGTAATTGGAGCCACTGGTGCGGTGACAGGCAAGAAAATTCTAGTAATCAATTCTTAGCTAACATAATATCTATAGAGCAACAAAACGACTGCACGTGACTGTGAAATTTCATTTTTTATACTAAAGCAGCATCCTAAAGGAAAATTCCCCCACTTACTTTTTAAAATTAAAATATGAAAACTGTTCTTGGTAAAAAGTCTTGAAAATATCAGAGGCTCACCATCTTCCGTGGAAATTCTTATTCTAGTACGTGTAACAATCTAAAATTGAAATCTCTCTGCTTTTCAAAATTGAGATGTGTTCAGTTTACGTTGTATTTAAAGCATTTCCATTCATTAATTAGAGCCACTTTCAGTAACAACCCGCTTACCAAAAGTTCCAATATTTTTGCCAAATTTGAGGTCGATATCCTAATTTTTACTACTGGAGGGGTGTTTACCACACGGTCACGTCAACGGACATGCCTAAACGAAAGAAATTGGCATTAACAGTCGTTTTTTTTTTCGTGTATAATTAAAACACAATTTTTATATCAATTCGTGAAAAAAGTTGCTATGGAATAAAAGTTGTTATGCAAAACTGAGTAGCAGCAAAATTGAATGAGTTCTTAAAAAAAAAGATTCGAGACGGTGATCTCTACACTCTTACTCTGAGCAAATTGCAATATATAATAATAGGGGCAAGGCCGATCAAATTCTAGTATGCAAAAAAAATAGAGTCGCTTATATTTACAAAAATAGCAAACAAAATATTTGCAAGACATGTCTATCTACTTTCATAATTAATAGTGCCTTTGTGGCACTGTTATAGAATTCGCATAAAGAATTCGACCAAATCGGTATAGAATTAAAATAGAATTAACAATTAGATGCTTCACTTGCCAAATCGATTAACTCCTTTCTTGGAGTTTTATTAAATTTTAATATCGAACCGCTTCATTAGCTCCTGACTGTACATATTCAAAACGAATTTCTGTAATAATAAGTATTAACAACACTAAATGACAAAATCGTTTTGGCCATTAGATAATAAATAATTTATGTCAGAAGCCAATCTGATTACTTCCATACTATAAAGATAACAAAGATCTATTTAACCGGCTGCACTATTTTCCCTCTCCTATGGAGACATCTGTAAGTTGTTCGTTTAATTACATTATTGCCCTTAGACGAGAGCTGAGAGAGTTTTAAGTTTATTTAAATTGCTTCAAAGTGGAGAAGCACAAGCTTTCGCCAGATGATTGGTATAGTATAATGAAAAACATGTAAAAAGAAAGCTGCGTTTCATAGTGTTCAAATGACGCACGAGGACTTTTTCTCTACAAGTACTTTAGAAAATTCTATCAATAATAGAAAGGTATCAGTTACAGGCATACCAGTAAATTGGCTCAATATGCACTGGATAAAATTAGAAAAGTCGAAAGCCCAATTGATACAATTTGAGTATGACGTTAACGAAGACATCGAATTTAGTGCCATAAATATACGAAAAATGTAGCAGATAGACCACTATGTCTGAAAAATGTGATCCAGGCTTTGTTGCATCCAACAGGTATAACAGTGATAAGCGAAAAGAGGAAAGATATGATGGACTTGTTGAAATTCTGAAACTTTTTAATAAAACATATGTTTATATAATGACATTTTTCCGTAATAAAAGAATAATTCAAGGACTGAATTTGAATTAATAATTTGCTTTCACCTGCCAAATCGATTAACCTCCCAATCACGAAAAAATTGTAGTAATAATAACAATTACTCCAAGTATATTCCATCTTATACCTTCTATATGTCGTCAAATCAAATAGGCGTTTGCAATAATACAGTCTACATCGTATTTTCAATTTTTTAACTTGAAAAGCACTTTAAAAAACGACATATAATATTTTATCATTTTTCTCAACTTCTTGTTTTATGGAGTTAATCGATTTGGCAACTGAAGCATCCAAGTCTGACTTGGTTTCAATTTCGCAAGACACGTATTTGCTTTAGTTTCAAAAATAACTAGAAGTAGTCGTCTTGTTAAAAAAAATTAGATGTTATAATGGAAATATAATGCCGTGTTCAAAACCTAAGACAATGTTTAAGTTAAACTTTCGTAAATTTAAATTAATAGTATTTTGACAAACATCTGTGTCAAATTTTACGTCATGAAGATCATTTGTATAGCTGCATTTGGTTTTGAGTAAACAAGTTGCATTAAATTTTGCTTGCGACATGAAACTCGCACTTGGAGAACATATTTTGTCGGAAAAAATGGTTAACAAATGGTATAAGCGGTTCCAAAAAGGCCAAGAGGGGGTTAAGGACAAAGAGCGCCACGGACGTCAACGTCAACCTGTATCAATAAATGTCATGTGAAATAAATTAAAGGTGCGGTGCTCGAAAATCGTCGATTTAAAATTAGGGATCTTGCTGGTGCTGTTGGCATTTCAAACGGATCTGTCAACAACATTTTGAAAGATATATTTGGCCTGAAAGTGTCAAATCTTGATTGTTACCAAAAACACTCAATTACTTTGAAAAAGAACGTCGCGTTAAGATCTGAGGAGATGTAATCTGACTATCACTCGGCCATGAAACGCATTAATATGGGAGATGAGATTTGCGTCTACGCATATGACCGAAAAAACTGGGTCAAAGTCGTTAAATATCAAGGTGATGTTGACAGTTTCCTTCAATTATTCGTGATGTTGCGCACTATGAATTCTTTCCACCGAGCCAAAAAGTTAACAAGAAATTACTTGAGTTTTGTGCGCCGTTTGCCTGAAACTATTTCCAAAAAGGGACCGGAGTTGTGAAAAGACAATGCTTAGTTTTTGTATTAGGACAATGTGCCATCTCATACTGCATTGGTTCTTTGGGGACCATTTCGAAAACAAATTCAGTCCATATTGTTCCACAACCACCGTATTCAACTGATTTAGCCCCATGTGACTTCTGGCTATTGCCTAAATTCAAAAAACCACTCCAGAGACAAGTTTCGACTCGATTAAAGAGATACAAGCTGAAGCGCAACAGCGAAGAGCGGAAAAAACGTTAACGTGAATGCATAATATCTGATGGTTTACTTTGAAGACGACAATATAAATTTGGAATGATAAATAGATTTAAAGAAGGTAAAATTAAATTGGTTTTTCTTTTTTGATTGCAGTAGCATATGGTTGTTTTTTTTTTTTTTTTGACAAATATTTTTTAAGCAATCAGATTTTTCTTCACCTTATTTTAGTGTGCTTTTGATGAATTTCTTTTATTTTTTCTTGGATCATTCATTTATAATAACGTACGTTGTGGAATATAAATTTTTCCTAATGGAAAGAATTTTATATCGCGATCTCCTTGGTATACCCCAGCGCATGTTTCAGGGCTTCAAGATTGTAAAGAAAACAAATACATGAAATTACCTTCAATACTGAATTTATAGTCTTAGAATTTAGGGCTTTATAGCCCTCGGCTATTTCTCTTTAACGTTCTGAATTTATTTACTTCTATTCTTTGCCTTTTGAAAGTACAAAGCTTACCTACTAAGTAAAGTATTATCTATTGTGGCAGTTCAACTATTAAATTATTCAACGTGACCTTTTTTGTAAACCTATAAACTGTCGGCCCACCAACAATGTTATTTTATTAATGTACAGATGTTTTATGAATGCCATTCGTCTTAATTCGTCATTCAATAAGTGCTATTTCTTACCACACTATTTCTACCTAAGTTGCTTTACGAGCTTGTCCCACTCGGATGCTTACGAATTTATTTTCTGCTGATCAGCGATTTTGCCCTGATGACGGTTCGATCCAAAAGGAAAAGGATGTCTGCTTTCGTTCGCCTCTGTACCTCTGCTCGAAATCAAATTGACGTTGCCAATCGGTTAATTGATCACATTCCAAATATGCCAACTGCCTTGCTTCGAACGTGATAACCCTCCCACATTTCAGTCGGTTTCTAATTGCAATGTTCACACTTAGATAACCCTGCACCCACAATTAACTAGTGATATATATATCAGAAAAGTTAACTTCAACTACACTTAACCAGTAAAATATATAAGGAAAGATAACAATATGTAAATATAGCTGCATAAGTATGTCGTCTAAATGTGAGACCAAAACTAGTTTTGCACTTTGTGGCTTGTTGCCCGTTACTCAAACGTTATAAAAGCCAGAAGGCTGAAATTCTCCAAATTTACTCTACGAAAAACTCTACTATTGCTGTAACAGTAATTAAGTAATTAAATTTTCTTCTTTTAACTTTTCTGAGGTTTCATGCTTAGCAATCATAAGGTAGACAAGAGTTTTTAAAAAAATCTATTCATTCTAAAATAAATATGGTGGACACTACGGCCTGGTGAATTAATTTTTTCTTATTGATGCGTTTTAATTAAGCAAAGGGTAAAAAATAAATTTTATTATATTATTTTTTTATATATTTAATTTTTATAGAGAATAAATAAAAGATTGAAGCGCCAAATATTTTGATGGTGGTGGTCATGAGACATTCGGCCCCAGCCGAACATAAATCTCTTACTTGTTTTCGTTGGAATTTTTTACTGCATTTTCAAAACAACATTCTCTGCTGAATTTTTTCAATAGATTGACTTTAACATTTTTTTTTTTTTTTTTTTTTTTTTTTTTTATATAGAAAGTTGGACCAGTTATGCTGCTTACCGCAGAGTCCCTTGAACTGAAGAGAATGGCTGCGGTATTATTGTTTTCTAATATTTTTCAAAAATAATTTAATTTTTTTTTAATACTTCAAGATATGCTTAACAATCTTCTTAAATATTCTGCTAGCTTTCTTTTCATATAGAAAAAACTGACAGGTTGTTACTATGTTCTATGTAGTGTTCTATTTGGTAGCTCTCTATAAGTAGCGTTTATCAAATATGTCAGTATTGATGTTAATTAAAAAGTTCTTAATAGGTTCATATCTTATGTCAGGTAAACGTAAGCGTGGATCCTTTATAGATCTATTCGAATTCCTTTTATTTTGAGGGTGTTTTGCATTGTCTTTTTATCTCTCTTTGTTGGTGATCATTTGCCTTATTCAGCACTAACGTAATTATTGTTATGTCTAGGGTCATTCAAATTTCTGCAAACGGATGTAAAACATTGATGGTGAATAAGATTTGTAAAATCGTCAACGCCCCATCAATTTTACAAGAGTTTTGCAATCTTACATTAAGGTGTAAATTGTTTCCTATCCATTCTCTAAAGATCACTTTTACGATGGATAACACTATATTTAAAGGAGAGATAGTGAAGAGTCGCGTGGAAGTGGATGATCAATGGAGAGTAATCAGAGCTAAGATCATCATTGACATAAATACAAAGTAGGTAAGCGGCCTTATCATGTTGTGTAAACTTTGATATAAGAAGAATGTCGATAAATAAAACCTTCTACTTCTTGGATGTGATCGAAAAGCTTGTTGGTATATATGAATGTTTGTCATTTCAGCCTGCTTTCTTATCAAATTTTCAATTTCTGAAAAACGATTAGGCTTTTCAATATATCAGCCTATTGCTAAATAGCAAGACTATTATTATCTAGATATTTCAGTATTATGTGTAATTGAGTATTCGCTATTAAATTATTCTAAAGAGAATTCTAGCCAAAATTTGGACACAAATGACATTGAGGGGTATGTGTAGTTTTTAAATGAATTCCAACCTTTACGACGGCATGTTTCAAGCATTTCAAGTCGTAAGTAAAGCTTTTTATTGTCTGCGGTTGGTTTCAGATCTATATAAACCACTGCCAATGGTTCTTTAGTGAATCTACGATATATGTTCGAACATTTCACCCAAACTTTTCAACGGATAATTAAATATCAGCGACTGAAATCGAAGGATGGAGGTTTTTGAACACTACTGTTTCTCCTCTTTCCCGCTTAATTTGATGTATATGAAATTGATCATTTCACAACTTAAATATTTTACTAATTTTGTGTAACTATCCATAGGTTTCATCAATATTTTGAATGTCTTCTAAAGCTTTGTAATTAAATTTATTAGCAGTAATTAGAGTAGAAAAATTCGCTATCGTCGGTTTTATGTCACCCACGTAGGGAATAACGACATTGCACCATTGATGTTATTATCCTTAATAACATTATTTTCATCAGAACTTAGAATAGAAAATCGATTTGATGTAGGGTTATCATTGACATTTTGAAAAGTTGACGCAAGTGGGAAGTGAATCTAAATTTTGGAAAGTAGCTGTATTTGAAAATTTTAAACAATTCCCAAAATTCACAAATTATATCTGCAGAATGAAGTCAAGATTTTGAAGCATAATGAGCATAAATATCAGAAGCGTCTTTCTTTGGGAAAATTTTATTAGTTTAAATTTCTTATTGATAGTTTTCTCCAATTGTCTGATGTAATCGCTGTGCAAGAGACATGATTTCAGCGAAATGCGATACAATTTCTTTGAATGGGTTTTTCAGAAGTTCATTCTTGCAGTGTATATAGCTATGGTGGTATACCACTATGTATTAAGAAATGTTTGAGTTATTTTGTAAATATCTGCAAGAATGTTAATTTTTTTGGGCTTATGGCTGAAGAAATTTTAAAATTGATCACAATTCCAAGAGCCTTATCTCTTTTTATTGTTCGCAAAAATGCAATGCTGCTTATTTTACAAGCATCCTAATAAGTTTTCTAATCTAACAAATGTTTGGGTTCATGGTATGGAGACTGCAGTAAATAATCCAACTATAGTTTCTAAATAGAATAAATGGAATCACTTTGAGCTAATGTTGTAGGTAAATCAAAATATTCAAGCACTAATAATATATAAAGAATAGTTTATAGTCCAACAAGGCCGACCATTACTGTCAGATATTCACTTAACAAAAATTATACATTATTTTCATGCAAAGGCATACATTTCATGAAAGCCCGCATATTGGACCAAAATATCACATGGCGTGATCCCAATTTAGCAAATTTAATTTAGTTCCGCAAAATTTTATTATTTTTCAATTTCCACCATAAAAAAGTAGCAACTAAACTTTGTTTCAATATACGTGCTTGTTTTGCATAATAATCCCTGTATGCGTTGGGGTCTAAAAAGTAGACCTATGTAATCGAAATTCCTATCATTATTTTCTTTGTTATCAATTTTCATTATAAAATACTAAAAATTAAATCTGAAGAGCCTCCTATTCTTGAGAAATTTTATATGGATTGGGGTCCAATAAATAGGCCGATAAACAAACCTTCATCACAAAACACTAACAATTAAGCCTTTTTGGCATATAAACGTTTGTATTTCATATGAATCCTTACATGCAGTGGTATGCAAAAAATAGACCTACCTGGTCCTTCCGATGAAGTAGATTTTTTTATCAATTTACTATTAAGAATAGACTTTCACCATGATAATTGAAAGTTTCTTATGTACTGGATTATGGTACTGTTACAATAACATTTAAGTGAATTTTGGAACGTATACGGATTTATAACATCATAAATTTAACTAAGTTAATCTAATTTGGTGGCTTTCTTGTAATAATCTTTTCTTTGAATTTTTGTAATAACCATGTTGCTCCATTCTAACTCATATTTTAATGCCGCTAGGCTCGAAAGTTGGACTAATTGGTTGCTCAGAAATTCCTGCCAGAGCATCAGTCCTTCTAGAAGATCTACGAAACTTGATGAGTTTGGTGATGTTTTTGAGGGTAATATCATTGATATTGTTGCCATAATTAGAGAGAGAAATGACCGACAAGTGTCCAGAGTGGAGGGAGTTGTCTTACATATCCCGTCTAAATTGCACTTTAGGGCAGTGTTTCGAGTAATGCAAGATGATGTCTTGGATTCTCTTTTCTTTGAGCTGAGTACGCAGAATAATAAATCGCTAGTTTGTATTTTATTTGCCTAGCGAAGATATGTCCGCTTTCAAAAGAATGCATAGTGATCTGCTTGTCGTGTGCCCAATATTGTAATAACTTAATTGCGACTTTTTTTTTTTCGTGTAAAGTCTTTAAAACACGATCTATATTCATCAGAAATGATCTCTGTTGCAGGCATAACTGTTTAGAGACTCATTTTACTATTTAGCAACAATTCACTTTGCTTATCGATTACTTTCTCTTAGGTGAGAAGCTCGCTTCTGTACAATATTGTCAAGCTGTTGCCCCTGCTTTCACGCATCGCACGTTAATCTCTTTATCGCTTTCTGTCAAAGTCATCAGAGTTGGACATGAAGTTTATTGTATAAACTTTAATAAGGCTAACATTAACGCAACCATTAGTTATTTACGAGGAGTTGATTTTAGTCCAATACATTTTTCAAATTGTGTAGATTTTCAATATGACTTTCTAACGAAATTCTATATATTCATTTGATAATGGTGCTTTTAACTGGGCGTATTCACATTACACATTGTGTGAAAGATCCCTCAGAGACATTGCCTATAAAAAATATCTTCGCTCCATTAAATGCTATTGACCGGCGAATCTACTGTAATTTGCGTAATAGGGTGATATATGTCATGAGAAAGGAAATGAACCAAGCCTATGCTGACGTCTTCAAAAAATTCCAACTCTAAGAAAATGTGGCACATGCTGCGTAATAAACGTGTCTTGAGAGGAAGTAGATATGACCTAATGAAACAGATATAGACGAGATTAGTGATTTTTACATGCAAAATCAATCAAGTATTTTAGACGTTGTTTATAGTGGTATTTGAAAATTAAGATCTACCACAGATGGGTTTGATGGACTGTCTATTAAACTTGCTAACTTGGTCTTTCTGTACATATTTAACCATCTATTACAGATAGTGAATACGAAGCTTCATCATGTAGATTCAATGTAATATCTTGGGTTGACCCTTGATCGCAAACTGAACTTTGGCCCGCAGATTGACAATGTCTCAGCTAAAGCTTGTTTTACGCTGCAAAACCTGTATAATGTAAATCTATATCTGCCTCTAAAGGTTAAGCATACAATTATGCATTCCCTCCTCATGAGGCATGTCATTGTATTGAAGTCTTTTTTGTGCTTAAAGTATAACTTTAAAGTATTGTTAACCGCATAACACGTTTTGTTTACAGCGTTAAACTTAGAGATCGTATCTCTTCCTGCGTTCATGCTTTTTTTAAATTCTCCTTTGCCGATTATTTAAACTGTCTTTGGGTAGTGTAAAAGATAAGGGATTATTATTACACAAAATTGATGCCACCAACAGAAAGGATCCCATCCGAAAGATACCGGTCAATTAATGTTCAAGTTTTTATAATTAAGTGAGCTACGTTAAGCCATATAAACAACGTGAATTTCACTAATAAAATTTTCATATTTGCGGATACCGTCTGCTCATTTTATCCTTTATCCTTATTTCGATTTAGTTTTAAAAACTTATTCATTTTTAAAATTTGGATTTACACGATTAAATCGTCCTGCTCTCAAGGCTGAGAAGGCAAAATTAGTTCGCTTTAAGCCGAATCTTGCTAGTTCCAGCGATTTCTCTGTGTACGTTAATGGGGCAATTTTAAATAATAATAGCCACAGTAAGTACCGGGGGATTACCTTTCAAAACAACGTACGTTAGGATGTGCACACAATTGAACTGAGAAAGAGAATTGTTCTAGGGATTAAAATTTTGCATAAATTAAAAAAGAAATTAATTAATTAATTAAGAAATTAAATTCGAACTAATTTATATATTCGTAATTGTCAACAATATCACACTTAAATTACATGGGAAGTATAAATGCTTATAATAAAATCTCTTCAATGTATGCAACACAAAGCATTGAAAATTATAACCAAGTCAATACATTATTTGATAGTACAGGTATATATGCGAAACAATTGTAATGTATTATATGGAGCTAGGGCTACACATTGTTCCGCTGGGCTAGCCCAGCTACATTTACAACAATAAATTATAAATAATTTAAACCTGTCGGGATCGCTAATGACGTGACGTCAAATAACGCCCACACAGACACACATTCAACTAACTTACCCCATTCCCACGAAACATTTTCTTCTTCTGCTCAGAAAATATCTTTCAAATTGTTTTTATATTTTTACATTACACTATTGTCATTTATTATTTTCACAATTAAAACAAAATTCAAAACTTACTAGAAAGTGTCCATGGATTAGTTCTTAATTATAAAATTATACATACGATAAAAAAGAAATAAAAACAAATTGACTTATTTTTCATATAAAAAAATAATAGAACACGTTCAATGTCCCCTCCTCTTCCTCCTTTCATTTGAATATGTTCAATTTCTTTCACATTAGGCATATGTCCTTTATACGGTAACATTTTTCTCTTTGGATTTGCTTGGCTTGCTTAAAACCTTATATTTCAAATTTAGAAAGTTTGTTCGTTGAATCACAATTCGCCATCTGTAGATATATTTTATATACTTAACTATATCTCTTACTTAACTATTTGCATGTTTGGATTTCGTTAATATTTAAAACGCAAGTTTCAATATAAAAATTCTACTGAATTTAACAAAAGGTATTTTGCCACTCTTAAGATACCTTAACTGATTTTTCCAATACTTTACTGCTTTTATGTACTTTTACTTATTCTTTAATAGTTTACTATTGTTAGTCTAACTTTTACTTCTATTTTTTTAATATTTTACTGTTTTTTAATGTACTTTTACTTAATTTTTAATTTTGATTACTTTTATTGGCATCATATATCCGTTTAGTTCTTTGCCGAGTTACATTAAATTTCCTTGTCGAAAAAAAAGACTTTGTGATCCTATCGCGACAAGTCGTTTTCCTCATTCTCCAAAGTAGACTTCTGTCTGATCTCTCACGTTAGTATTTTTTGTCGTTATAATAACACATGGTATCCCATTTACATAAAGTTCACCCTTATGTTATACGGACGGACTTTATTCTCTTTTTACATTTCTCTATTTAAATTACTCCATTATTTTATTGGAGAACTACTGTTTTGTAAAGAGCAGAGAAAAAGCCGAACGACCGAAAACCCCTTCACGTATACACGCGGAGGTTACACAGTGTTACCAAATAATGGGTTACACAAATATCAAGTTCTTATACATATATTCAAATCCATTCAAATCCGGTCACGGTACTGTATCTTATTTACAAAGTCAACCACATTTTAATACGAGAAATCTAACGACTATCAACATTCCAAGATGCAGGTTTGTAAAAATAAAGGAACGTATTGTTTACATGGATAGTATATCATATAATTATTTTTTGATTTAAAACCGATTAATAGAATATCGACATTTAAACCTTCTTATAAAGAATGTTTGCGTAATAAGATGAAAACATTTAGCACAGTTATCCAAGTTAGGTAAGAAGGATCTTATGAATAGTTATTTTTTCCTTATACTCTTGTGTACAATAAACTGGATAAATAAATAAGCCCACTATGCGTATCTTAAACAAATAAAAACGTAA
Organism: Glossina fuscipes; assembly: GCF_014805625.2. Classification (NCBI taxonomy): domain Eukaryota; kingdom Metazoa; phylum Arthropoda; class Insecta; order Diptera; family Glossinidae; genus Glossina; species Glossina fuscipes. Next base: position 4,875,829 of record NW_023998432.1, read on the forward strand.
TAACGAAACTTTAGGTTTCTTTTAGGAATTATTTAAAAAATACTATTTCTGTTTAAGATTAGAGGAAGTCCTCCATGAAGTTTAAGTCACCCAATGTTTTTGTTCCATAAGGCAAAGTGAAAAAATCCACGCTTTCGTAACATTTATAGCTCGATTTGGTTAGAGCAGACAGCGAAATGACAGCATGATCCAACATGTTTTCCTGCTTTTCTTTTCATCGTTTATTTTGAACAATTGAAAAACTCAAAATTTTATGTTTGTCAAATGCTTGCATAAATTTTAATGAAAATTTTCATATCAAATAATATAAAGAAATTTTTTATTATTAAAAAAAAATTATATTGTAGGAATAATTTATTTTTATCTAATTTACTTATTTTATTCATACATTTATTAATTTTGCCACCTCACACTTATATTTAACATATTTTGTCCAACTTTCGATATAACACATAAGCTATTCCACGCGGCGTTTGTTGTGTATTACGTTATTATTATATTATTTATATTCCAGAATTGTGGTTCACAGTTTTTTTACCCATCACCGAACAATGAGGCGTATACTCATTTTGTCCAAATGTTTGCATCGCCCAGAAGGAAGCATCAGAGACACCTCAAAGTGTGTATATTCTTGATCAGCAGTAAATTCGAAATCGATTTAAGCATGTCCGTCCGTTCATCTGTCATATATCTGTTGTAAACTATCTCCTGCAAAAATGAAGCTATTGACTGCCAATTTGGCACAAACATGGGGGTTTCTTGCAAGCAGGTAGGTATTGAAAATGGGCCAAATCAATCGAAGGACACGCCTACAGTACCACGCACACTGAGAATATCTCTGTTTTTTAAATAGAATAAAAAATAGTTTTTTTACTCATTAGTCTTAAAGGACGGCAGATAAATTTACCCGAATTTGAGCATATATTCTTCTGGCGATACCGCAGTATCTGTATAAGTATGGAAAAAATTGGGCACGTTCACCCAATATTATAGTGTATTTCAATTTAATTCTTTTCTGAGTATCTTTACAACGTACAGAAGCAAGTTTCAAAAACACCATAAAGTTTATAAATTGTTGGCCAGTTTCAAATTCCTAATGGACCTTAGCATGCCCGCCCGCTGGCATGCCGATGTGTCCGTATGTTGGTCCGCCCAATTGCCCGTCTGCTAAACTCTGTAGCATCCGCGGTACGCATTCTTCCGTTAGAAAGAAAGAAAATATTGCCTAAAAATTTGCTTAAAAGTTGGGAAATGGCGCAAGCATGTTAAACAACCCGTTTATAGAGCCCTAAACTGAGAACACCTTTGCTTTCCGTGGTTTTGCTCGTTGCTCACAAACTGTAACACATATACGATATATATTTTGGCAAAATTATTGTGCAAGAATGTCAAAAATCAACCGCGCCCCAATAATATCGAATATGCATATTTATAGTTTTCCTTTTTCCAGTTTTTTATGGAATTACGGTGAAGGGTATAAAGATTTCGGTCCCAATTGAATATAATCTTCTCACCTGGTTTTTTTTTATAAAAGCTTGATGTTAACTTACTTTTTCATTTACATATGTGTTTTGAAGGAAATTTAAGGTATTTTACACCATACGACTTGGTTTAAATTGAACATGGCATATATTGCCTTGCTTTATATTGTTTGAAACTATAGTGTAATCCGATTTCAGCACAGCATAAAAAAGGTTGCGATACAACATGGTACACATTGCCGTGATTTACATTAAACCTAAGTTTTCATTATTTTACTCTACATTGCATCTTAGTTTACATAAACAAATAAAAAAGTTATGTATAAAACGGTTGCGATTCAGCGCGGTACGAATTAACCGTGCGGTACAAGGGAGGTCTGCATTAGATTAGCAAGGACTATAAACATATTGCTTGCTTTCATTCCAAATATAAATTACGCTACTTCGTTTGCGTAACAGAATATGATAGGCCTTGCCGCGATAAAAGTTTTTTTCTTCAGAGAAACATTAAAGGTCAGGGTTTTGAATTTTCTTTTTCCTAGGAAATACCGCGCTTCATCTGTTATTACACTCCATAGCAAGTTATTCAACGATATGAAATAAAAATTGTGTATTTTTATTGTATTTTCATTATACATTGCACGGTTCAAAATTGAGGCATTGAATTCAAAATATTATAAAATACATGCAAGAACTACTTTAGTGTTTACGCTTTTATACTCTCTTTGTGAGCTGTTTGATGTTAAAGCACTTCTTGCTTTTGCAAAGTGGAGCATTAAATATTTGCAAAGAAGGAATTTTGCGATTTGACTTTCACATTATTTCAACATTCCTTGCATATTTGCTCCACGTTTTACGTTTGTAAGGAAATGTATGCTATACTTCTTTTAAAGTTTACATTGTCTTTATAAGTTTTAGCGTGACGAATAAATTCAGTGGTATTCTAGTAAAACATAGAATCATTGAATTCCCTACCTAATCCTAAAAACCTTTCTATCTTTCTATCTTTGATTATTAACGGTAATATAGCACTTACATTTTTTTAGAAATGTAATCCAGAGTATGATTCGAAATGTAATTGGTAAGAAGCTTTTCACATTCGCGTAGTTTATGCGGGAAACATGAACGACGAACTACTGAACTCAACATCTCCATTTCATTTTCATCAATAAGTATTATTTTTATGGCTTCGCGATCATAACTATTACTAAAAAAAGAAATAAAATTTCTATTAAGTATGTAATTGAGTTTGAATAACTCAAGCTATAGAGCAAGTTTTAATATTAAACTACGTTAGATGTGGTCTGCTTGGTTTAAAGAAATTTGTGACAAGCTTTTATTTACTTTTATTTGCTTTTTATCAAGCACATTTTTTAGAGTATTAAAAATTCAAATAAACATATTAACTACGTTTGACAATTTCAAATTAAATTTTGTTTACGTTAAATTTATCAATAAGCTTGTAAAAGCAGTTTTTTTTCTCTAATGAATTTTTTTTCGATAGGTCAAAGAGCTCGAGTTTCGCAGTGGTCGTATATTGATTAAAGTAAATTTGTAAGAGTCGTTTCTAATACTATAAATTATAGCTACTACATTAAAAACAAATTCTCTATCTTACATTGTTTAAGTTTAAAACTTGAATTAATTTTCTTTCACAAAATAGAAAAGCATTTGCAAAAAATGCCTCCACAGCGTAGGTTTCGTGCAAATAGCTTCCTCCTGTAGGCGATTCAATTTTCTCAAATTATTTGATAATTGATTTAATTAAATTATCAACATAAGCAATGGCAATTGTAATGATTAAATCAAATGACGTCTAAGTCACTGGATGCATGAACGTAACTTTATACTCGTTCATCCGCGATGCATTATGACGTACTGCATATGCATTTTGTCACTTAAAGCATATTACTCGAACTACATTGAAACTGTCCATATTAACGGAAATAATGGATTTTTGGAACGAAATGATATTATAACACCGTTAAGCATCTATATGAAACATATAATATTTACGTCACTTAAGATAGTATAACTTTATAAACTACGAAAATTGAACAAAATCCTTAGAAGCAAGGCAGCAAAATCTGAATGGTGTACTCAAACGAATTTTCGCAATACAACTTTAAATGGGCCAAAGGAACATATGATCGCGTTTGCACCTTCTGACTAATCAGCGAAGAGACTGGCTGCTATGCTTCATTGTAGAACAGATAAGAAAGTAAAATCGTAAATATGTATAGCTCGCTTTAAATTACTCATAAAAGGCTGGTTGGAAAGTTTGCGAAATCGTGCAATAGACATTTGACCCAGTTTTCTTAAAGATATTGCATGTTATTGAAAGAATTTTATATTAAAATCTTCGCTTTTCTTGATGAACTTATTTCAATTTTGTTGCTATGGTCAGTGAATCATGTCCATATCCAATAGTATTTATAAAATTAATTCAAAATAAGATTTACAAAATTTCAGTTCTGAATGGCAATTTTGTCGATTTAAAAGTTTCAAGATTATTTAACAGACGACTGAGAAAATATTCAAGTGCTCACCCAAGTTAAGTCAATTTATTTCTTCAATCAAGGGTATATATTTTCTGCTTGTAATGTGAAGTTAAACTATTATTCTTGCGATGTGTTTCAAGGAATTCTTTGGTTTTCTGTTTTGGTGAACGGCCGCATGGAAGGAGATTTCCCGTTTCTAACTACTCTTCAGTTTCTGGTTAACAGCTGTGTCGAAACCAAATTCTTTGACGCTATTTTTTAGGTGCTTTTTGGTTGTGCTTTAAAGCGATCATGGGTGTTTTTTGATCATAGTGTTTTATAGAGAACCTTTAGAAAATGTTGATTTGGTCGCTTTTCAAAAATGAATATTAAGCTTACAATTATGAAGCGAGCGTTAGATTGTTGATAAAGTCATGGCGCATATTTGTGACGCATGGTATTAGAGCGCAAAAGAGCACCAAACTTGCGTTCAGTCTTCCTTAATCTGATTAAGAAATTTAGCGAAAGAAGTGTCACGATGTGAACATCTGTAAGAACGTTTTTTCCTTTGTGGCAATTTTGTTCAAAAAATAAAACCAGCCATTTTTTAGGAATAAAAGATTTAGTAGGTGGATTGAAAGAACTGCAGAAACATTGAGTAATTTTTATTTCTGAAAAAGCTTTGAGACCTAAAATAAATTGATATTTTTTACTATTATTATTATTAATTCCGCCAGAGAAATAAATTCCAAGACTAAAAACTCTAAAGCACTACCATCTAAGCCTATCGGCTTTTATTAAAAACTCTACCGCATTTGAGATTCAAACCCACGACCATTGAGTTGCTAGTCGAGATTCCTCGCCTTCGACCACTCAGGCGGATTAACTTGATGTTTATGTTCCTCTTAATGTCTGTAAATGAAATTCTATATAAAATAAGAGAAAAATGGTCTTGCTTCAAGTTGTCAATTATATAATATTAAATTATCTAAAACGGTAGAAAACGATCTTCGCTTACGATTTCGATATAAAGAATTATTTTAAAGGTTCCTTTAACTAACCCAAACGATCACATAGGATTTCCGAAATAATGACCAAGAAATAAGATAAATAATTATCCATCGGCAAAGTGTGTTGCCACGTATTTATATGCTATATTTAATTGATCTCGCGCCGATAGATTACGCCTGCTTTACAGACTTTTAAGCTTGTTTCTTTCGCATTCCCTACCACTTTTAACTTCGACAAAGACAAAACTTTTAGTTGTGAATCCCATCGAAAGATCGAAAACAATTAACGATTACAGATAATTCGCCAATCACTGACAGATTACTTATCATATTCTTCTATCAAACGATGGTAAAATCGATCTTGCTATCTTTTTGTCCCCGTTTTAATGCTCTGACGACTAAGCGTAAATGTGAAGAGTGCCATAAATATGACATACTTATGATCTACTCATGGTCAGGTCACTGAATATGTCTATAAAAATAACAGAGTATTGCATAACGGGAAAATTTTTAAAAATTGAAGGAAACATAAAAGAAAATTCAGTTTTCATGCAATTTTGTAGGAAATAACCAAAGGTCGGCTTCTAAAACAATTTTAATTTGTTTTATTATATTGTTTATTAATCCGTTTCAGTAGATTGCAGTATAAAAAATTGCTAACATATAAGAATGAGAATAGTAATTATCGTATTTGTCAGATACATCTACATGGCAATGCGTTCATATTATACACAGTTGGAAAGGTCATTGATAGAGGATTCACGGGATATTAGGTTCCTTTGGCCACAGCACTTGGTTTGGTTACGGTGACTTTTCAAAAGTTTCCTATGTTATGACTAAGTAGAACAAATTTTCAAAGTGGCGAAAAAAATTTTTTCCAAGGAAACTTCATAAATGTGATACACCATTGGAAAGGCCATTGATCAAGGATTCACGTGATATTATGTTCCTTTGGCCACAGCACTTGGTTTGGTTACAGTGGTTAAGTAAAGTTTCACTTTTTCAGCCTTGTATTTGACATAGTAAAAAGACCTTTTTATACCAAGTTTTAATTAATTAAGATAAAGTCGCATTTTTTTATAATATCTAAAAAAAAAAACTTGAAAAAGTGTGAATTTAATTAAGTTTTGCTTTAAATCTCTCCGAGGCTCGACTTAACAAAGCTCTGTTAACGGCTTAACTGAGCTCTGTTAACATTTGTCGGTTTGTGTCTTTGCTAGTTATATTTAAATATAACTTCACACCCTTTATAACAGCAACCATTTCTACAACTACAGGAACACATTGGTGTAGAAACAAATACCAGGAGAACTGTAAGGCCCAGCACACACGGCAAAGTTTTCAAAATTTAAATTGAATCGGATCTCTCTTTATTAAAATATAATGTGAAATAATAGCCTAAAGCGGAGCGTGTCAGATATGTCTATCTGCCAATGTCTTGTATTAAATTACTAATCTGTGTATATGACGATTCTTATACATGTGTACAAATAATAAAAAAGAAATTACTAAATTAAATTAACAAAAGTTACGTGTTTATCGCAGTTACTGTGTTACAATATTAAATTAATATACAGTAAAAGCTCCTTATTCGCTCTTCCTTTATCCGCGGTTTCACTATTTACGGACTAAAAAAATGCGACCCAATTCCGATTTTCGCGGCTTTAACTTTCTTTATTCGCGGTTTTTTTGTGACTGGTTCCGGAATTGTTTTGTTTCTGAAGTTGAAACTTATTTAAAAAACAGAATTTAGACTTTAAAGCACTTCTAGTTTGGAACAATGCATCAGGCCATCCTCACGAACTTGAAACTATGCGTCCAAACATAAAAGTGACATTTTTACTCCCAACACGACGGCTTTGCTTCAACGTATGGACCAAGGAATAATCCAGGCCTTTAAGCTCTATTGCATTAGACGAACCTTCAAAATCATAATGGATAATATAAAATGTAATCCTGATATGAATGGTATGGAATGCTGGCAGAAATTTGACATAGCAAAATGCATCGTAAACATAAAAGAATCATTGGAAGAACTGAAGCCACACACATTGAAGTTATGCTGGAAAAGACTGTTGGCTGCTCTGACTGCGGAAAATGATGAACAATCTGTGAAAGTTCAAATTTTGACTGCAAACATAGCCGAAATCGCGAATGGAGTAGGACGAGATGGGTTCAAAGAGATAGGATCAAGTGACATTCTGGAATTGCTTGAATCGCAAGATGAAGATTTGAGTGAAACCGACTTGGAGGAAATGTTAAATTCACCGCCCATTGAAGAAGAGGCTTCAACAAGCATTTGGAAACGTGACATTTAATTTGAAAAGTCTTAGTGAAGATTTAAGAATGGCAAATGAGCTTGGCGATTTCTTTATGAACATTGATTCGTCTACGGAACGAAGCCTTATTTTTAAGAGGCAAATTGCTAATGCGACTGCTGCGTATCAATCTGAATTAAAGGAGCTTTTAAAAACTGCCAAGCAAGAGAAACTTACAATTCTTCAAACCATTGGCTAAGCCTTAAGATAATTAATCAAAATGTTCAAAAACTTCAATTAAATGAATTTATTTATATAATTGATTTTTTTTTATTTTTGTCACCTAGGAACGTATCCCCTATAATCCCATATAAATTACGATTCCGTATTCACGGTTTTTTTTATTTTGCCACCGAGGAACGTATCTCCTATAATCCCATATAAATTACCATTCCGTACTCACGGTTTCTGTATTCGCGGCATTTTTATGGAACGTATACCCCACGAATAAGGAGCATTTACTGTATCAATAACTTACCTACATTTTACTGCTTTGTTTAACGCTACGTTTCTTTTTACATTTAATTTTAGCCTTCTCGTAAGCTAACAAACTATTTTAGCGCGAAATTGATATTGAAAAGTTTTATTGTTACTTTTGCTTCAAAAGAGGAAATTTGATATAAAGTGACAGAAACGATGACAAACAAGTATAATAACTCTTGAAGTCGCTATGGTTTTTTAAGGGAAAACCAATGTACGTTGCAAAACAAGATACGTTATGACTTTTCACACTCCTTAATATATGGCAGACTTTTATCATTGCTGTTACTGCTTTTGCAATACATTAAATGGACGTTACGGCGTGTTTAAGACTAAATATATACATATATATATATATAATTAATTTAATTCGTTTCTGTTTTACATGTCGGGCTAACTTGGCTGGCTAGTCCTGTCTGATTGGTTTCTCTTGCTTTTTATATATCTAAGGTATGTTTATCTGTTAGTTCATTAGAAGACTTGAAACTAAACACAGAGCAACAACATATTTTCCAACAAATAGTCATCGTTTATACATTTCGTTTGTGAATAAAAAAGAATGTGAACGAGCGATAAACTGTACGCAATTTACAAATATTACGGAAGGTTTTATCTTGTGTAAATTATTTATGTTTCTTCTTCACACATAAAAGGCGATGGAGAACATTAAGTAAAGTGTAGTAAATGGCATAAAATATAATGAAACAGTGAGAAGTGAAGATAAATGCAACAAATTGAAATGAAAACTTCATAGTATTACTGTCTAGAAAAATTAGCAGACAAGACAAATAATATGAAAAAGAAATATTCAAATATTTCTATCGATTTTTCTCGGCGTTTAACAGCTGAAAAGAAACAACTTAATGAAAGAAAAGAAACAACTTCTTTTTGATAATACCCTTGGAAAATATTTATATGTGCAAGGCACTATTTTGAGTATTAGCTCAAAGATCAAATTTTTCGAAGATATTTTTTAATTTCTGTTTTGTATTTATACGTGTTTTAAAAATTATAAAAAATATATGTGTAAAAATTAAACTTTTATTAGTATTAATTTCTATTTGTAAACTGTAGTATTATAAAATTAACGCGGTGTTGTGTTGTCCTTATGAATAAGGACTGGTTGCAGTCTGCGTGACACCACCAAGTTTCTTAAAATGGTTACATCAATCTTTTCCCATTCCGACAATATTTCAAGTTTAACTTCCTCAAGTTTAGAATACTGCTTAAAGTTTGAGAATATTTGGATGGAAAGTATTCCCCAGAGATCATTAATTGGGTTGAGGTGGGGACTTATGGGTGTCCATGTCAGCAATGGTATATTGCGCGATTGAAAAAATCTTTTGTAAGCCGTGCGACATGGATGTTAGCGCTGTCTTCTTTAAAAGCCTGATTATCATCACATAACTCCTTACCATAATCTATTAAATTGTCCTCTAACAATTCAACGTATGCTTCGGCGTTCACTTTGTTGGGTACATAGCGAACTTTCTTCGTAACCCATACCATAAGAAATCCACTACCATGGCTGCACTCGTAATACGTTATTCGAAGATGTCGTAAATTTCCCCAATATTTATGGTGATCATCAGATTCAAATTAAATTTTTTCTAAACTCTAAATATTATAGTTCCGAGCTCTTCCTCCCAAAAGTTGTATTTGTCAGTAAATGCAACACGGGCGTTGCTAAGGCGCTAGATTAAGCGTGGTTTGGCCATTTTGTTTTCACATCTAACACCTATATCGTTTTTAAGAAGCTGCTAATCGTGCAATTTAGTTACATTTTGGTCCAACTCCACATTTATTTCCCTGCAATTCATATTTTCATTATCCCGCATTACACTTGATACTTTGATCGATGTTGAAGATGCGTCCACTGCACTTAATACAACCATAATTGCCAGGGTCTTTTAGACAATTTGAGACGGTGTTGCGGCACCGATCTACTATAATTGCTACGTTGCAAATTTTCTTACCAGCAAGTGCCATTCATTCAATTTTCCAAGACTCCTCTTCCAAAATTTCAATTCCACGTAGCATTTTCAACTAACAACAAAAATATGAACAAAATTATTCTTTCAAATATATTGAAAATGTCTTGCTTAAAATAAATATTAGAATCTTCCATTATTCAGCGACAGAAACTCGAATGATGATAATTGCACATATAATTATTTTCTGTTGAATTACAAACTTACTCCGATAAGCTCAGGTAATAAAACCACAGATAAACAAAGAAATATATTGTGAGCTCTAAGATAATTTACCATTAATTTCTGGACAAACTATATTTGCGCATATAATTATTTGTCAGATCGTGTATATATGTATATATTGTAAGCAGTGAAAAGCCATCCTACAACCTTGAAATATATTTTATGAAAAGGTACTTCTAGTATCAGCAGCTGTATAGAGATGTAATTTGGAAAATATCCCCAGACTAATAAATGTTCCGCAGAGATTAAAAGATTATGCGGCGATAGCATAGCTGCAAAATGAAAATTTTAAATAAATTGTAAAAGTGAGATGTATGAGTAATGGGGTGCATGATGCGTATAGCAAGAATAAAGTAACAAGTAGTTACCGTCGGGAATCTATCTCATATCCAAAACACCTTTATTATGCAATTATTTTAATACAACATATTTCTTATTTGGTAATTCGCAATAAAAATGCTTTATATGAAAGTAGCGACGTAAAAACATTTTTATTAAAAAGCGTCTAAACCTAACCTTGCTTTCATTTGGCAACACGATCACTAAATTTTCAATTTTCGTTGACGATGTGCGACACTTGTTTTGGTTAATATTATCATTAATTACTATTATCATTAATTATTATAATTAATTTGAATGCAATTTCACATGACATCGAATTGATTAGTTCACTTTGAAATATTTTCTAATAATTGCTTATCTCTTAGCGCAAAGAAAAGGTATAAGTGACTGTCTAAAAGCGTCACTTGCACACTATATGTTCTCGCTTGTAAAACAAAGAGAAGACAAATGTCAACTGAAATTGCAAAAAATTTCTTTTTTTTTCATTGAAAGCAAGTAAGAACATTGTAGTCCGGCAACGCTGACTATTATATAGCCTACACCACTTCGCCGAGTGTAGTTATTCGCTAGCTTTAGTAATAATACTCCAAAAAGTACACGTTATTTTCGTGCAAAGCCATAACTGGCTTGAAATCTCGCATATTGGAAGTTTAGATTTTTTCTCCGTATAAAAGTTTGCATTTCGTAATAACATCTATATATGTTGGGTTTCGAAAACATAGACCTATGTGATCCAAATTCACTATCATTAATTTTTTTGCTGAAGTGCAACTATGAATTAACTTCCATCGCAAAATATTAAAAATTAATTTTTTCCAGGAAAACTTACTGTTTATGGAATATCTAACATGGAGTGGGGCAAAGAAATAGAAATAAATGTGGTTCAAGTTAGGTCCGCTTAATTTTTTTTTTCCTTACTTAATTGCTGTTATAAACAAGTTTTCATCGCAAAAAAATTAACAACTAGGCTTTTTGGCATGTAAGGGTTTACGTTTCATGATATGCGGTGGTGTCCAAAAATTTACCTACGTGGTTCAAATTCGGTAGGGTAGATTTCTTTGTCAATTTACTATTATGACCCAATTTTCATTATAAAATATTAGAAATTCGACTATTTACTGTATAAAGCTTAAATTTCCCTAGTAACGGTTGTATGACAGGGGGTTCAAAAAATTCGTCCTTGGGTCAAGGAACGTCCGTGTGTCAAGTTTCATTGAAATATCTCATAAATTGCGTCCTGCAGCTTGAACACAAATATACATGGACAGACATCAGACCGACAGACAGATTTATATCGATTTAGAAAATGATTCTAAATCGATCGATGGGATAAAAGGTAGGTATATCTTGCCCTGGGTGTTACGTGCTCATTTATACCCTGTAGAACAAGTGGTGTAGGGTATAAAAATAAGACATTAAAGATTGAAAATTCTCATTTGTTAAAGAAGGCTCCAGAGGAAGATGCTGTAGCTACTATAAGAATAATAAAATTAAAAACTAACTTAAGAGTAACGATGTCATCTTAAGACTACTGTAGACCTTTACAATATTTGATTACTTTCTGAGTGAGGGCTTTATACCTAGAGTGTGTATTGATAATTTAAAATTTCTCCGTTTTTTCTACTTTTTCAATATATGATTAATAATGTATGTTAAATATGTCCCTATATTAATTCTATACTTCCATTTATCTGATATCTAATAGCCAAAAACTCTGGGGTTATAATTTAAAAATAACAAGGGTCATTTAAATCAATCACGCAATAAAGTGTCATAATCTGTGGAGGAATAAATGCGTAAGCAATTCACTTTGTTCTGAAGAAAATAAAAGTCGTCTACACCTTCATAGCATCAATTTTAGGCTAAGAAAAATTCAACTAATAACGTTTGGCAAAGTATGCACTAGCGGCAACAGTCGAACTTGTAGAATCTTCTAAAATGTGTGACCTAATTAGAATGTTATTGCGGAAATCCCAACAAACTATCACTCATTCAATTTAAACAAGTTATTCGACTATTTTCTGGGGTTTTCGTAATCCCAAATACGGCAGATTTATCTTGTTTACCACGTACAAGATAGGTGAAAATGATCCTCGTCGTTTAAAATCATTTAGCTTGAAAAAATCTTGATATCCAAAGTTGTTCACAACTCTGATATATTTGATACTTTTTTTAAATTTATGGTATCAGCTCAACTTCGTTGTTGTAACTCAAATAAAAGAAGCCAATTTTTCGATAACAAGGTTTGCAGCTCATGCAGTAAATTTACTTCTGTTCTCACCTCGCTTCTTGGATCTAGCGCTTTAAATGGTGCTATGTGATAGAGTACAGTTATAATATTTTCGTCACACCTCGCATTATTTCCTACTAATGATATGCAATGCAATTTTTTTGCAAGAAGTTCAATAACGTACTTAGTTAGCAATAAATTAACATTTACTCACCTAAAATTGTTTTGATCAAAGGAGAATTTCGATTAAAACTTCACTCGTTTCTCAATAGGTTATAGATTTCCAAAGTGAATTTAATTTTTTCAATTCCAAAAGATGAAAAAACTGTAAAAAATAATTTTCAAGTAACGTTTCTGCTTCCGTTTTATGACTTTACTAAGCTACATCCAAAGGTTTTTCGTTAAATATCCCCATGGATAAGTTTTTTTGGGTGTATACTGTCAATTTCTCAATTTTAGAGAGTTTAACAGAAGTTAATTTCAAGTTAAATCAACAAAAGGAATTGAAAAAAAAAAAATTGGAAATGGGCTTCTATTATAGTAGAAAACATAAAACTACTTATGAAAAGAATCCTTTCAAAAATTAAATGTTGCTTACCCAAAACAAGAAAGAAAATACTAATAAAAAAATGCTAAATTTGCTAAAAATTTTTTAAATATTTCAAACAATATTTACAAACTAACAAATGTTCAAAGTTAAATAAAAATTAATCTACAAAGAAGGGGCAAAAATCGTGTAACTGCCAACACAATTAAAGCTCTTAAAAAAAAGGTAAAAAAACATAAGTAGCGTACGTTGAAAAATATTGTGAATTTGAATGAAAAATGAGACAATTCTTTGGCAACGCAGCAAACCTTAGCCAACGACATAATAACCAGTAATTATGTTGCAACCGATTTGCATAAAGATGTGTTTGAAACAGTTCAAGATATCATCAGAAACAGCGACCAAACATTGAATCTCTCAACATCGACTGAAGGTGGACGTATTATATTTCATGCCCCATACGATAAAAACAGAAGTCGTTTGGTGGACAGAATCCTATTTCAATGGTCCCACTCCAATTAATATATCAAAAGAAAAGACGAATGCGAAAACAATCGCCACTACGCCAGAAGCTTATCAACGCAATTTAAGAATAATAAGAACAAGGGTAAAAAAAGACGAACGAAAGGTGAACAACGAAACAAACAACAACTCTACCACCGAAGTGATAACGGAGTATTGACGCTGTGAGCGACGCAAAACTACGTGAGCACAAAGCCGAAACTTTCGATAGCAGCAATTCTATTGGAAGTAATTATAAAAACGATGAAACCGCAAAGGAGGAAGAAGCAGATGAAGAAGATAATTCGAAAAATGTGACGCACGTCTCCAGCTTTGATGGCGTTTGTTACGTATTAAACAGTTAAAATTCTAGAAATGAGTGAGTGGTTACATATTTTCTATAAATTCGACGTTATTTATTAATGTATTATTAATTTTTTTGACAGCTTTACGAGTTCGATAAAATTTTAATTTTTTTTTTTTTGTTTTAGATATACATGATATTGTATAATTTAAACTTGGTCATAGAACTGTTAGAACATTATCTAAAGACCTTACGTATACATTGAGCAATCGAAAAAAGCAATGTAGAAGAGGAGAGAAAAATCAGTCCTGCATCGCCTAGTTGTCATTACAAAGATTGGGGGAATTTGAAAAGAAAACGCTGCTCCATTTTCCTATATATTCGATGAAAAATTTCTTGTTGTCATTTATACCTTTCTTGTTTTTTGAAGATCGTCGACAAAAAAAAATAAGGTGTTCAAAAATTTTACACACCCTTATTATTGGATAAGTCCTTAGTAAAAACCCAAGCGAACCTTGAAACTTAATAAGACAACATGATATTTTATTATCGCGGTAAATAGGCGGCGACTGTTCTATCGCAATATCTATAATTTAAAGTAGACGCAGCGTTTATTTCAAACGCATAAATCTTAATAGTGTGTCAAAGAATACAGCGAAAAATTTGTTCAAAGATTTTATGCTTTAATGACAAGAAAATTTATCGCATTTAGTCTGAACTGTCATGTCGCAACAATTGACTATTTCCTGCGTAGTTCATGCAAGGTAGTTGTTGTTTGCTTAAAAAACAATCAATCAGCATTAATCTCGTCTCATGTTTACAGCGATTAGTCATTAGGCGCTTACGACGTATGCATTAGCAATCTAACACAAATATCGCGCAACAGGGAAGCGAGTTATTGGGAAACAAATAAAAGCAATATTGTGGGCCACGGCCCACTGTTAAGTATCTTACACCATTCTCATGATATTCACGCAACGACTTTTCAAAATGAGGCGTGATACGGGAAGTAGTCGAAAAAGTAATCCGCTCCGCACTATTTTTAACAGCGTTTGTTCCTAGGCCGGGGCACGTCACTGCAGAATATCAACGTGGATAGACGAAAGGACAAAGTTAAATCTATTTAGATATTGATTATGAGTCGATCGTGGTGATGAAAGATGGGTTTATTTTAAGTTCTTCCGGCTGTTACGGATAGAAAATTTATATACCCTTATACGACCAGTGATGTAAAGTGTTGTTACGAAAATCCCGCATTTGATGGAATGAGTTTGCATGAAAATAAGCACCATGGAAATACCTAACGGGATACAAGTAAATCCCTCGTCCAAGACGACAGACGAAAGTAAATTTAAAGTATATCACCTTTTTTCTGAGACGATTCTTGAAACAGCGAATTTCTTACAGGTACAAGAGCCAACGTATCTGTAGTTCTATCACCTATCCAGCAAAAACGTCCTAAATCAAACAAATTCCAACTTTACCCCGCAAGTTGCTCAGTTATCAGCACGTATGCAGAATATGTTTTGTATTTAAACTTTAATTTAAGACGACTATTTATATGGAAATTTATAGTTGCAGATGTTCGACAACCAATTATCGGTTCTGACTAATGCGCGGAGTCCTAAAAGCTCCAGTCCAAACGCTCTTTAGTCGTAGTAAACGTTGCAAAATGTGTATTTGGGAAAACTGAACTATCGTTCCTTAACAATCAAAAGGACTATTACCGAATCCAGAACGTATAAAAGCAATAGGAAACGTACATGGTCTTAGGCAATTTCTTATAGATTTTTATCGAAAGACTGAAAACGGATAAAGGAAATATTATTTGCACAGATAAACTAAGAAAGACAGTCGATTGCTGCAAAAACAACTTACCGATACTTCACTTTTAGCCCACCCGATTAAGGCATCAAAATGTATCACTTTGGATTCATTTTATCATTTTCAGATCTTGGTATGGGTACAGTTTCATAACCAAGTTAATGATACTTGGGTACCGCTGAGAGGTTGCCCAAAAAAGAAACAATGCCGTTATAGCACTTCTAATCGAGAACTGTAAGTAACATATCCTGGTCTTAAGCATTTCCAGTACTTCTTGGAAGGCGGCATACTTACCATCTATACAGGTCACAAGACTCTTCCCTTTGCTTTCTGCCAAAAATTGGACAAAACTTCGCAACGGCGACTACTTCAGTTGGACTATATTGCATAGTACCGACACTAGATACATCAGATGAAAAAATACCGTCACGAATTGAAATTATTTTTATAGCTAGAACTATTGATTACAAATTATTGTCAGGAGATCAAGAATCTGATGAAAAATTAAAAAATTTACTTCAATCCTCGTCACACACCTTTGTTATGAAGAAACTCAAATTAACAAGTTCACGTTTAGAACTTATTTGTGATTGTTATACTTCTATTATTCATCCATTCGTGACGCAAAAACTTCGCAAAGAAATAATTGATATTGTGCATAACTTGTCATTTCCTGGTTTAAGATCTTTAATTAAAAAGATTTCTTAACGATTTTTATGTCCATCAATTAAGTCAGACATGACAAAATAGGTTATATTTTGTATATGCTGCCACAAAACAAAAATTGGGAGACATACCAAAATGTCGAATGTCATACCTTTGGAAGATATTATTTCTAAGTCAGTTGCTAAGACTTTACTTCACGACTGTATTTCTAGATCAAGACAGACAGCTTAAACATGTCCCTATGTGTTTTTAAAAAATGATTCCGTATTAAAGCGTTTACAACACACTTATACATCGCCTTACAAAGTTATTTAACAGACTGATAAAACACTTGTAATTAAAGTGAACAGCGCACAAAAATCGTATCAACTGAAAGATAGAACCCAGCGAAAATCGTTCTGCAAATTGAAATTTCACCCACGGAACAACATGAAAAACACGGAAGAATCAATCTTCGCAACGGCAAAGTTATACGTTTCAAGTCTGTAGGCTGTAAAAAAAATTGTGAGCTTGCAGAATGTTGGCAGACCGGACAGACAGAAAATTTCGAGTTTCTTACCAAAGATGAATTCCGTTCGTACAGTGAGAGGTTATCACCAAACCTCCAATTTCATTGGGAAGGAGTAAAAATTTATTACGAGGATAACCGACAGAGTCTATCGAATTCAAAAATATCATAAAGGTAGGCTATGATTAAGGTGACACATACAAGCAAACTAATAAAATTTGAAAAAGATCGTATTCGGGTCGAAGAAGATTAAGTGGAGAGCGTGAAAATTAGGCGATTTTCTAAGGGACCAAATTCTAAAAATTGTAAAACCAAATATTCATGACGCTTCATCTGCTTCATACAGCTAAGAGAAGATTAACAACAATAAACGGAACATTTAGCGAAAAAAGTGATTAGCACAAAGTGTCGCGATAAACAAAAGTAGTAGTAACTTACTTGTACAAAAATAAATAAGCACAATATTTGCGGAAGAGAAAGTCAGTCAAGAGGGGAATTGCAGTGTCCAAAAGGACAAAAAGGAGCATCGTAAATGTAAGTTCCGTAAGTAATTTTACCAAAGTTAACCTAAAAATCACATTTCAATAGCATCATTAAGTCGGTATCTTTAGACATTATATATATTGGCTTTTAATGATATAATGCCGCAAATTTATATGTTCCCACTTATTGCCCATTTAGTCCAATTCACTTTGCGTTGGATTTTAATTGCGGACAAATTAGTGAACCGATTGTAACCATTTTTGGACTGAACATGGAAGTGATCACAGCTTTTCGTCAACGTCTTCCTAGAGTGGAAAGTTATGAGCACAAATAAAAAAAAAGGTCGGCGTTTTGAGCTTGTTTTAGTTTCTTTTGCGTCGTGAGCGTGACTGTGAACAGATCACACATATTTTTCAACCTGGTATTCTTAATCGATAAAGGAATGTTTGTGCCGAACTTCAGTTTCCTATCTACATGCAACTCTGGCAATTCACATAACTTAGTCATCAAATTGAAGGGTTTCTGTAAATCTAGGGTTAAAAAAATTGTGGGTTTTAGAGAACGGAAAATAATCCTAAACAAGAAAATGAAAAATATGGAGAAAAATTTATATTTACCTATGCGAAGTTTTAGATATGCTTCATCTGAGGTCAATATAAAAAAATTGTGAAATAATCCGTTAATTTGCATTACACCAGTCGAGCGATCGAAACACGTCTTCTATTCAGAGCCTTTAGGTGTGCCTACAAAAAGTGTGAAATGCTAATATCAAGCCAAGTCTAATATAAATAATCATATATTTCAACTACATATTTGAACTAATGTCAGTTTATCGCAACGATTACCAAAGTTAACCTGAATTTTTCCAGCAAATGCATTTCAAATGCATTTCCCTTATATTTTTCATAAACTTTATTAAACTAACCATAGGCGATTTGAACTGATAGTCTTTTAGCAATTTTCTGGATCATAACTGTAAAACTTCTAATATTTTGAGGTCAGCTTTACCCCATTGAAAGAGTTTTGCAGAAAGCAAAACAAATAGTAGTTGGGCAGGGCAATACAGTGAATGCATCCGAGCCAAGCTTTCGCAATTTTTATAGAGTCATTAAATGTATGTGTAGTCTGGCGTTTTCGCGATGCAAAACGACGTTTTTCGTGTTAATAATCTTATTTTTTCGGTTAATCATCTATGATTAATAATATTAGTCGTTGACAGAAGAGATTAAAGTCATTTATCTGGCTAGGTTGGATTAATTCATAACGCACGTTTTCCAACCAACCCCCACAAAAATCATCATCTTAACAGGCGTCCACTTGGGCTTTATCGCCGTTTATTAAACTCCTCAGAAATGTCTCGATTCCGATACGTGTCGGCAGCGATTCGCAAGTGGAAATTCTGACTGACTTTCGTATTATATATATAATATATGAAAATGCGGTTAATATATAAATTATTTTGCGTATGTTTAGAAACGTGAAAGTAACCTTGTTTCGATAACAGCTTAATTTTTGCCACTGCTTAGTAATTCCACAATAAATTAAATTGTCATAACGCATCAAAAGCTTCTTTGTCTAAATCCAAAGCCTGCAAGAAATATATTAACCAAATATCCTTTTTAAACATTAAATGAAATAGGGAAAAAGCTGCAAATTAATTAATGAATATTCTTCTTGATCCTGAAAATAATTTTCTTCGAAATTTAAGAAAAACAAGTACAGTTAAAGTTCCTTATTCGCGCTTCTTTTATTCGCGGTTTCACTATTCGCGGATGAAAAAAATGCGACCAATTCCCATATTCGCGGCTATCAACTTCCTTATTCGCGGTTTTTGAGAATGTAAACAAACAGAAAGAAAGAAACCTTATTACTCAATGAATAAAGTATTGTTGCGAAAATCCCAAATCTAGTTCATTTCAGCTAAGTAATTTCCCCAAATAACAAATTGCCTAAAGAGGGAAAAACTAAACGCACATTCGCATTCAATTAAATTGATTTTTTTATATATTTAATTCTTTTTTATTTTCTCACCTAGGAACGTATCTTTTATAATCCCATATAAATTACCTTTCCGTATTCACGAATTCTTTTTTTATTTTTTCACCCAGGAACGTATCCCATATAAATTACCATTTCGTATTCACGGCATTTTTATGGAACGTATCCCTCGCGAATAAGAAACTTTTACTGTATTGAAATCATATTCAGTTGTGGCTGAATCTTTTATACCCACTACCTTTTTCTAAAGACAAAAAAAAAAAAAAAAACATAAAAAACGAAACTATGATAGCCTGTGCTACAGGACGTTCCCGATTTTGTTCACTTTTGTATAGATATATTGTAAAATCATTCATGGAATATGTGGAGCCTTTTGCCACTATATTTATTTTAGAACGTGCTTCAATCGAATCAGAATTTGATGCTGATCAAGAGCATATAATTTTATACCTTATAGAGCCTCTGAAGTTTCTTGTGGTTTTGGTAGAGGGAACACACCTCGTCCTAATGGGCATAGAGTTTATTTAATACTCGAAACATGGCTCCTGCATAGAAGATAAAGAAATGAAAAATGCCAGTGTAAATAGCGGTTGAATTTGATAGTTTTGACTTTTACCGAAAATAACAGTGTTATATTTAATATCATTGAGATATTCAGCGTACGCCGAACCTAATCAAGCAGAGCTCAAAATTCTTTTTCTTGCAAATTGTTTATTTGAAGAAATCTGCTGCCGAAGCCCACCAAATATGTTCGAAGGCTTATGGTGATGCTACTTTGTCATATTCCAATTATCGGTTTTGGTTTCGACGCTTTAAAAGTGCCGACACGAACTGACTAGAAATGCCATTTTTTGGTCACTTCTTACAGGAGTTGTTCAGGGCACACTGTTGCAGCTCAAATGGAAAGCTCTGCCCCGTCGAGCGTACTCATCATACATGAAACCATTTGATTACCATTTGTTCAGATCGGTGCAGCATGACTTGGCTGGCATGCAGGCCCGCAAAGTTGAAGAAGTGCGAAAATTGGTCGCTGGGCGAATCACTGCCCAAACCAATATAAGTTCTTTTCACATGATATCGTGAGGTTGCCAAAAATATTGTAAAATATTGTAGAAAATAATACAAAATATTTTGATTAATAGCCGTTGTATCAATTTCTCTAGATAAATGCCGTTTTCATCAAATAAATTTTTGATCAAAATTTTTGCAAACACCTAATACAACAAGCATGAAAATTCAATTATATTCAAGAGCTTGGAAGGTTTTTATAACCATCACAATTATCTTATAAAAAAAAAAAAAATTAAATTTGATTACTCTCTAATATTGGGTCGGCATGGCCCGTTTTTCATATTTTTGTGCAAGCTAACGAAGGCGATACGTGAACATTTTTATCGTACTATCTTTTGTCGTCAACGACGTATGGTTCTTTTGCTAATAAAAATAGAAGTGTTCTTGTCTTGTATTGTGAGCGTGTCCTGTAAATGATTTGACCCGTTTTCAATCAGCGTGCAAGCACATTCAACGTTTTTTTTTTGTGGAATTTGAAGCCAACATCTTAATTTTGCGATCGTATGAAAATTTACTGCAGATGTAAGACAGTCACACGGTCTGCCCAAAAATACATATACTTTTTAGAATCTTTGAAGCGTCTTTCGAAGAGTTACAACCATTTTGGAATTATGAGTGTACGTCGTGCGTTAAGTAGTGGATATAAAAAAAATTGTTTAAAAACTAAAATCTTAAAAAAATAACAGACAATTATTTTAACGCCACTTAAGAAAAATAAAACAAAAGGCAAGCGCAAGCATTCGGCATTTAGTCAAAATATTCAAACAAAAAAGTCAAATGTTAATGAATATTTAAGATTAAAATAAATAACATTTAAAATATAAGATAATACAAAGTACATTTGTCATTTAATTTGCCCAAGCTCGCTTTATAATTCTTTGACGATTTCATATTTGGCATTAATTCTTTAAAAATTATTAATTTTTTTTAGAGGCAAATATAGTGAAATTGAGTTGCAAATGTTATAACACATTTTCGCAGACAGAAAATAATATATTTGTTTTTTTATAAAGCAGCGACGTCGATTTTATATTGAATAAAAAATCTCACATAAATAAGTTCTTTAGTCTTGCTTGCACGTGTTAACTCTTTTGAGAAAACATTTTTAATAAACATGGAAACAGGCCGATTATGTTAAGTTGAACTACTAATCTAACGTATTGAAGTCCTTAAGATCAACTTGGAGAACTCAATCGAATAGTTTCAAGTGAAATGATCTTTACGAACAAATCATTTCACTTTTATACTTTTATATCATATATTGCTGATCACATATTGTTCTAATCAACAATATTTGTTTTTAATTCTTCCATCGAAACATTCGCACTGCGGTTTTCTGACGGTTTGATCAGCAACTAAGAAGAGCTTTTAGTTTACGTTAAAAATTTTAATTCCCAGGGTGGCTCCCTTTGATATAAATAAACAAAATTTTGTTAATATAATTTGAGAAACGGCGATGTAAGCCTTTGGAGTATCACTTATATTTTGACAATAAACCTGAAATAGAAAATTTGTGTAATTTGCAGACGATATTGAAATGTGTGTTTCATGATGAAATTGTATTTTGCGCAAAAATGAAAGACTAAAAGCGACTAGACCAACTGGACGTCATAATCTTAAAATCAGTGTAAAGTTTAAATTTGATAAAAAAAGGAAATTTTGCTCACCACAATACCACAAGTTTCTCTTATATATCAACATTTTTATAACCTATATCACTTAAGCTACGGCATATGTTAACATTGTGCGTATATTTGTACTGCCCAGAAACACTTAAGATAGACTCATTCTCATCATACCGAGCGATTCACAATCATTTCTTTAGGTCATATTTTTTTAGAACTCGCCAGATACTCATGAAAAATAAGCAATCTTTAATTTAAAGTTTCATATACCGAAAACATGAAAAACCGAAAACGTGAAAAATAATAAAATCCTTAATTTTTAAAAAAAATTTGCTAACATTGGATCACGTCATTTGACGTTTTGGATATTCTGCAATATGATGGCTTTAATGAAAAAGATGTTGTCACGTGAAGTAATGTATAATTTTTAATGTGTTATCACAAAAATAAATAAATATGTGGGAATTATTAAAAGTTTTAGAAATAATGATAGGCCTGTTAAGATATATTAAGAATGTAAAATAGTTAATTAATAAATTGGTGCAGGGAAAACTCGAGTTTTTTATTAAAAATTAATTGCGGTCGGCTACGTGTTTGTTACGGGATATTTTTATTATTGTGAGTGTTTCTTGCGTCACTATTTTGACAACCAATAATTTATGGACACCACATTAGTGCGCCCGATAAAGAAATAAATAACCTTATTTTCTGTTTGACCTTAAATCATACACTTTTCTACTCACTTGTTTTTTCGTGAAACATTTTATTACTTATTAGTGCACTTATTAATTATCATCCAAATTTCCAAAATCCGAAGAAACAAGTGACCTATGGCTACAGTAAAACAACATTTGACGTGTTACAGAGAAGGTACTATCTTTCTGGAAGACTAACCTCTATCTTTGGTTTGGTCAATTGGCAAGTCAATTTTTTACAGCTGGAAATACTTTAGATACCACCAGATAACACACCCTAGTCGGTGCTGTTGAACCGATGCCCTTTATGCAGTACGTCACATCAATGAGAATCCGCTCAATCAAAATTTACAGCAAGCTACAAAAAGCGCATTGTTAAGCGAATTTCAAAAAGAAAGAACTCTTCGAAAATTGGTGATAAGAAGCCTTCACCAATTTTACTGGAATTGCGCCAATTATCTACCGGAAATGTGTCAGATGATCTACTGAAGTCTTTACGGTTCCAGTGAAGCAAATAAAACCATTTCGTCAGTTAGCTCAGAGAGCTTAGACGAATGTGCAGTTATAACAGACAAGATTAATGATCAATTACATTGTCCCTCAATAAGCACAGCGATTTCGACGAATCGAACATATCAATGGAACGAAGTTGCATACAATATCAAAACAGAAGAAAAAATTTGTTACACCTTTTCAAAACCTACAACGAATGGCGGTCATGCAGTGATTACAGAGCTCTCAGTGAAATCACGGTCCCGGACAGATATCCTGTATCACATTTGCACCATTTTTCAGTTAATTTACTTACCTTACTTCCAAATCATTGTTGAAGAAGCAGACATACCCAAAAGAGTTACTAAAACGCCAATACAAGGATAACTACTAAGAACTATCTTTCTTAGGATATTTAACAACATCAAAAGGACTATCACTAAATCCAGAACGTGTAAAAGCAAAAGAAAAATACGAACTACCAGGAAACATACATGGTCTTCGGCAATTTCTTGTTCTTATAAATTTTTGTCGAAAGACAGAAGACGAATAAAGGAAATATTATTTGCATAGATAAACTAAGAAACGCATTCAATTGTTGCAAAAGCAACTTATCGATACTTTTGCCCCACCCGATTAAAGCATCAATTCTATCACTTTGAAATCACGTTTCAGATCTTGGTATGAAAACACCTTCATAACAAAGTTAATGATACTTGGGCATCGCTTAGAGGTTGCTCAAAAAAGAAACAATGCCGTTATAGCACTTACTATATGGAAGGCCAATCGGTAACGTACAAATCCCTGCAGAACGTTTTAAACACATAAGCGCCGACATTATTGGTCCACTCAAAAATTACAAATATTGTCGTGCATGTATTGATTTCAAAATTGGCCGAATTTCGTACCTCTGGAGGGTAACTGCTGAGTTAGTTGCTAACGTTTTGCTTCATGGCTGGATTTCTAGATTTGGTGTACTAACCCAAATCACATACGATCAAGACAGACAGTGGCAATCTTCCAATTCCAAGTCCGTGAAGTTTGTTGTGCTCGGACAATGCTACAAGGACTACAAAAGTCCAAAAGATTAGTGGAAGTTTATCCACCTTTTAAAAACCATATATATATATATATAATAAAGTTAACCACGTACTATGCTCCTCTTAAAACGAATAATATTATTGCGAAAATCGCATGTTTGCTATGGGGATAAGTGGAAGTAAGTGGAAAAGGAACGTACGTAAAGGAAAGGAATATACGTAGCAATGTTATATTAGGCACTTGCGCGTTTTTTGATCACCGACATCCATTGTTAATAGTAATGCAAAGCGCATCAATGTAAATTCGATGATTTTGACCATTCTCTATATAAAGAAATAGTTTTACGTTTAGTATTATTGAGTTATTCAGTGCATACATAAGCCTATGGTTTTACTGCTCCATCATATCTAAATTTTTTTATCGGTTTAAAAATGCTCATTTTGATGTCAATAACAAAGAACGGCCTGGAGGACCAAAAAGCTTGGAACACAATGAGTTGCAGGAGCTATTGGACGAAAACTCAGCTCAAACTCTCAAAGAAGTTTCGAACAGCTTAGCCGTTGATGAATTAGCTTTTTCTAAACATGCGATAGGAAAGATCCGAAAGGGAGGCAAATGTCTACCATATTCATTGACTGAAAACGTCGTTTCGAACAATTTCAACAACGCGATGCATTCCAAGCAAATAACAAAGAGATTTCTGTGGCGTATTGTGTCGATGAAAAATAGTCTACTATTGCAATCCCAAGCCCAAAAAGTTATATTTATGGCCACAAAGTTTTGCTGTGTCTAATAGTATTTTGACTATTGCAATTTCCGGCTTTACAGCCTGATTAATGAAGATTAGATGAAGTTTTAGATTGCAAATGTACTTCTATTTGATCGGCTATTAAGAAGTCACAAATTGTAGGTACAGTGAGTTGTGGCGAAATTATTAGACGTCACCCTCTTTATTATTGTAACATTGTTATGCTGCCATTTCGGCCTCACGTTGCAATAGTTGCCAAGGATGCACTATTGCAGTTCGAATGGAAAATTCTGACGCACCCAACCTACTCACCAGATAGAGCGCCATCTGATTAGAGCTTGTTCAGATCTATGCAGCATGGCTTACCTGCCACGCGGTTTCGAAATGGTGAAGAAGTGCAAAAATGGGTCGATGATTGGATCGCCGCCAAATGAATATCTCCTTTCTTCGGCACGGTATCGCCGCGTTGCCAGAAAGATGATAAAAAGTTGTAGAAAATTGCATATATTGTATCAATTTTTCTCAATAAATGCCGTTTCCAAGTAAAAAGTGATCAGAACACATGTATATACATGTCATCCAACGTGTAAATATAAAACACAGTGTAAACACAGAATGTATGCACTACTAATGCTTTTGCTCTTGCTCTTACTACAAGTACATGCGCTATGATATTCAAAGCGCAAATAACCACGATCTAAGAAAGCATTAACAACGAAAGTAAATATCCACGACGTTCCTGTTTAGACCAGCTGGACGTAGTGGGTTGCGAGTTTATTCAATCAAAGGAAATTGTCACCAAAGGAATTGTCAATTATCAGGGGACCCTACCAACAATTTAGCCGGAAAATGGATCTAATATAGACAATACTCACACTACGGTGTTCTTTCAACGCGACGACGTCCTCTACGGACAGGCGCCCTCTGTGTATAGAATTCATATTATGCCTGAAAGATAAAAGAAGTACTAGCTGGCAATAGATAACATTTCGAAGTACCTCGTGACTTTCTTTTATAATTAAGATCTAATGTTACTAAAAAAGTCTATAGAAACATATTTGCAGTTCTAATACATAATACTTCTAAATTGACATCTTAAGATTGGTATTCTTTAACATTTATTAGGAGGCTTAATTCATTATAACTTATTAACAGCTTTTCTCTTTTATTTATATTAGTTCGTTTCAAAGCAATTTCTAATGAATATATTAATTCCTACGACTTCTTCATTAATTAGTGAGTCATTAACTTAAGCGTTTTCCTTCCGTAGAAGTGTGCATTATAACTAAAACGTTCCGTTTGCTTGGCTTCCAAAACAATGTGAATCGAACGTTGACCAATACCGCCAGATACTACGTGAGCGTTGCCCTCTTGGGTATCTTGTAGAGTATCGATTTCTATATAAGTTAAAATATCACCAGTGCCACCTTTTTCTGTATAAAGAAGATCAACACTGACATCCTTTTTCGCAGGATAGTCCGATGCATCAGCAAGCTGCGCTAATAAGTGGTCGTCTGAAAACGTTATACTTTCGCATAAAATTGGCAATCTTGCGGTTACCAAATCTAGTCTTGAAACAAATGAAAAAGTTACATTCATCTTGGGGCGTATCTGAATTACCATTCACTTTGTAGCAAAGCAATCAAGGCAAGCAAGGCTATTTGTGGACAATAAAGGTTCGATTTCCATCCAAATTTCAATTTCATTAAATTTTCGACTGATATCTGCTGTACTAGTTACAAAGATAATCGACATACGTTCGCAAGCGCCAATGAACCTTTCTGAACCAAATTGAATTTTTACATTGATTAAGTGTATGCGCATAAA
Source organism: Glossina fuscipes (assembly GCF_014805625.2). Classification (NCBI taxonomy): domain Eukaryota; kingdom Metazoa; phylum Arthropoda; class Insecta; order Diptera; family Glossinidae; genus Glossina; species Glossina fuscipes. Next base: position 4,902,716 of record NW_023998432.1, read on the forward strand.
GGGTCTAATAATATTTGTGGGTATTGGATAAATATTGTATCTCCATCTTTTTCTATACTATAAAATAATATTGCAGTAGTGCAAAAATAAAAAATTACAAATTTCTCAAAAACTTTAATATAATTTTCAGTAAAATTTTCTTTATTATATTATTTTTTCTGCAATTGTTTTCTATTTTTAGTTTTAGCTATAATCGCACTACGTATTTCATTTATAAGAATACTGTTTGGCAGCCTCTCTATGCGACTATTGAGAGTCTATCAGAATTAGGAGACTAAAGGATAGAAACATGAAAATTTATACGCGTACTTTTAGTTTGTTTTTTTTTTCAACCGATTTGTGCATGGGTTCGGTCCTCTAACAAACCCATATAACTAATGCCTGCATCTATAAGGCTCAGAAATAAATAATAAAAAGTCCATAAAACACACATGTTATCGCAAATATATCCGCCGCCGCCAAAATTTGCAAAAATTAAGGTAGAAATATAAAATTTAATGTATATATATATGAAAACTATACATAAAATATTTTCCATATCAATTTTGAAAGCTATGTGAAACGCTCATAAACATTTATTCAATGGTTGCAAAGCGTGAACAATTTAAAAAAAAATATGAAAAATTTGAATAAGTTTTTACAGACAATTTTTATATTTTGTAGTACATATTTGGATGGAAGTCTCAGGCCGCCTTCTCGATCGTTTCGCTATCACAGTCTCGAGAAAACAAAACTATTCGATTTTCTTGTATTCACCACAAGTGTTTAGTATTTAAAATATGCCACAAGGTCCTTGTAACTCCTTTTTTGTTTTTTACTTACTTTCTCCTTTAATACCCAACATATATCTCACCGCCCAAACAGGACTGGATTTTCTTTGTTTTTGTAAAGGCATAACTCTCAACGCTGAATGGTTTTCTAAAAGACCTTCAATATTCTGAACAACTAAAACGTTTTGTACTTTTATGCTTTCGGGCATACTTGTACTATTTGTTTCCATTAAGCGAAGAAAATAAATCCAAATAAATATTATACTATAATGAACCATTTTTAACACTAAACTTCTTCACTTTGCGCTCTTTTAATAACTGGAGATTCTCGTGTAATTTTACCAGAATTTATACTATTTTATAATTATTTATTTTGCAGCTTTTATCAGGAAGCGTAAATAAATAATAGGTTAAACAACCATTTTTTCTTTTTTTATTTACCTTCGAAATCGTGAGTTTGTTAAAATTAATTGACAGTGATAAGAATTGTTTGACCAAACTTTGCTATAATTCATCATTAGTAATTTCTGTTAGACTCAGTCTAATAAATTCTATTAGCCACTATAGGTCGTGGATAGTCTAAGGATTAATGCCATCTGACTTTGAAACTTATCTAGAAGAGAAATGAGAATTTTAAGCTGTGACCGAAGGCATCGCTTGAAAAAAAAAGCATTGCCAATGCATTACTTTACAATGAAAATAAGAAAAATACTGAAAATTACTTAATTACCAAAATAGGGTAAATACAATTGTACTTTTCTGTTGAATAGTCTAATTATACAGCATTTTTCGCGTATACAATAGACTGAGAGCGTTTATCTCGTAATGCATAGAGGCAAAACCGAACTTATTGCATTCTTTTTGACTTCGTTTTAAATTTAATAATGGAGGCATGTAAGAAATATTTAAATAAGCAAACAGCGCTCATAGATAACTTATGCTGAGTTTTTCGGTATCTGGCCGTCCATTTTCCTATTTTTTTTTGCTTTTTGAAGCTACGTTTTATCATTTATTCTTTTTTGTCCATATATGTTCACCTAAAATATACCGTTTGAAACGAGAAGAGTACAAGGCTTACCCTGTGCAACATTTCGTTAACAATAACACATCCAATCCAAAAATTTAGGTCAACATGCATGTGTCACAATGCTCCCATGCCAATTAAAAGTAAAACTCCAAGTAGTGCGAAGTATACGATTGCACGTGAAAGTTTGAGAAGGAAAATCACTTATATTTGTCTTAACTTATCCATTACCGTTATCAGCAAACCACATTGTGGAATATTTTTCGAGCACATCAAAAGAATTGCAAATTTCCGGTATGTGATTTCAACAGGATGCGATAATGAAACGAACCATATTGGTGGAAAGGAAGTTCAGAGAAGATCGCTGTTTGTAAAAAAACGCCTAAGTTTACGCCGAACATAAAATGATACTTAAAAGATTCCATCTCTTTGAATGGAAACAAATTTAACCTATGCCAGAATTTCATCACAAATTGAATCAAAAATAACTCATTACTCAACTAATTATCTTAATCTTAAGTTATCTTAATTTTATATATATTGCAAGTTTCTCTCTGCTCTTCAGAACGGTTTTTCCGCATAATTCTAATTTGTACTTGTGCGATTTTGGTCGCGAAAATTTGCAAATTGCAATTTCTTGTTTGGTATAATGACTTTTCCAAAAGACGGTGTTGCATATGGAATGCTCGCACCAATGGTGCGATCTAATACATTTTCATTAGGGTTCGAGCCCAATAATACATAAGCTGAGTTCAAGGGGGCAGAATAAAAGTTTACCGTATTTTAAGTCCTTCCGGATGTTACACACATCTGCACAAACTTAATATACACCATACTACATGTGGTGAAGTGTACAAATATTCATCTCCAGATATAGCAAATATAGTTATTAATAGACTTTCAGAATTTGACCTTTCCCAATATAATCAATCTACAAATTGCAGCAGCAAATTATCGCACCTAAAATTCGTATATGTACCCCAGATATGTATTAACCGTTCGTTTGAACCGAAGGTATCCACCATCCAACCTTTATATTACCCGTCTGTCCCACCAACATAATGATGAGATAAATCCTGCTTCTATCTACGCAAAATATACCTCCAGTAAAGCGAATATCAAATTTCTGTATACTATCCAAGTTTATTTTTGACTACGCAGGTGATGACATAGATGCTTAGCCATTTATGCACCCGTCCTTACTAGACAACATTCCCATCGGACTTCCTCCCACTCTGGCTCCACAGAAAACTAAAGTTTCTTAAAAAAGAAATAAATTATGTAGGAAATATTTGAAAAGTGGCTCAGTCTATACTTAATCGAAATACTCCAATGCATGATAAAAATTCAAGCCCATCAATTATTATAAAGATAAAATCCTCACTGTTATGAAATTCAAATTATTTTTGCAAATTTTTAAACTCAAAATATGAAATAACCTTTCTTCCTTCGTCGACCCTCATTTATACCAAACGTTGCGCGTTGATGAACTTTTGTGGTGTTAAACCAAGGATCTTCAACTTTTCTGGTTTCCTATTACTTTGAAAAAGCAGTTTTTTTTATCGCAATTCATAAAAACAGTAGCAGATAAGTAGTGAAGAATTAAAGAGGAAAAGCTAAATCGGTTGATCTACGGAAGCCATTCGAGTATATTCTTGTTCGACATACGACTTTTGCAATAAAATCTTATGTATCTCCGTATCAATATACATTTTTGTAATGGGAATTAATAACAAAATAAAATAGAATTAATTCGCTTGAGTGGCCGAAGGCGCGGAATCCCGACTACCGACTCAATGGTCGTGGGTTCGAATCTCAAGTGCGGTGGAGTTTTTAATAAAAAGCCGATAGCTTTAGATACTAGTGCTTTTAAGAGTTTAGTCTGAGAATCTATTTCGCTGGCGAAATTAATAATAATAATTATAAAATATAATTGTTTTTATTTGTAAAGTATTTGTTGAGTTCTTTATTGACCCATTATTATTCAGTCAAATAACGAATTAATTTAAAAAGAAAACTTACAACCAACATCAAAATAATTAGAAACTCTCACGACTACCTATAAAATAATTTTTTATGTTATATATTGATGCCCTACACCACGAACCACATCAAACAAATGAAAAGTCCAGTCTTCTCCATTAGATATCAAAAACAGAAAATTAAATGAATAAACCAAAATTAAATGCATACGAAATTAATAATAATAATAATAATAATAAATGCATACATAAGAAATTAAATGTTTATACGATGTGATTAGTCAGAAATTCGAAAGCAAACATAGGGCATTAGTTAAATGTGATATTTTGAAATTTTAACAAACTTAGCAACAAATTATCTGACGTCAAAAGCAACACCATTAATAACTACAACAAAGACAACGTCAACACTAACAGCACTACCACAACAACATAATGGCAGTAGGACCAGCCGAACAAACAAAAAGAATATATAGCAACAATACCATCAATAGTAACAGTGTCAATAACACTGAGCACCTATAAGTACTAGTGCAAAATTATTACAGTAAAAGACAGCAGAAGGAGCACTAACAGCAACCACAGCAGCAATGGTCATAACACAACGATAACGTCACCAGAGAGAATAACAGCAACAGCAACAGCAACGAGTAAACAAAATCGCGCCATTAACAACAAGAATAAGAGCATCACCAGCAGCAGTAAATATAATAAAAGATAACAGTACAAAGCAACCACAACAAATCAGCAGAAACAATTTATAATATACAAAAGAGCCGCGCAGCGCTTTTACGTCCCCATCTCGGCAATAGGCCCAATAAATTCTTTCCCCAAATTCCCTTAAACCTCAAAGGCGCGATAGGTTGGTTGGACATGCCAACACATGTTGAATGCCCGATCGGTGTGGGAGCTTTGCACCCTTGTACGCCTCGGTAATTGAGGCCACTGTACCATTTGCGCAATCCGGTTCACACACTAAGCTTCGATACAGTTCTTTTTCAATCCCAAAAAATTTTTTTATACAGTAAGGCAAGTTGGGCAGAAATCAATCACGTTTGTCCCGGCTTGAAAGATTAGCATGCTCGATGCCAACTTTATTCTTTCGAACGAAGGCCGTTAAAAAGATCCTAGCTAATCTCAACACTCGCGAAACCCGAGGCCAGATGACATCGCAGCCATAGTGCATAAAAAGGAGTGTGTTATGATAGTCGTCATGCCATTATACAATCGCGTCAGAAAATGCTCCCGTGCTGGCACTTTCTTAACTTTCTAGGGGATTGTCAATGTTCAACCAGTAAATAAGATGGATAACCTCAATTATCCTGCTAATTACAGCCCAATTGTAATTTGCTCGGCTATAGCTGACGCAACGGTCAACTACACCCTGGTAGAATCTCCTTTACAATCCAACGATCTAATTTACGATAGACAATACAGCGTATTCAAATATCAGTTCGCTGCGGACCTTATGTAACACCTCACAGAAAAATGGAATCGAACTATTTGCCATTTCGGCGAGAGAAAGATATCAAAAGACATTTGACAGAGTATGACATGATGTTTTAGTCTCCAAACTGATAAAAATATTGAAGAAAAAATTAAATTTTGATACACTTTAATAATGGATAGGCATGCTCAATTTTTTCCATTTTTGTACAAATGCAGCATTACCCATAGAATATCCGTTCAAATTTGTGTACATTTATCTGGTATAGTTTATAAATAATGAACACGAAACAATTTTTTATTCCGTTTGAAGAAGAGAGGTGTTCTAGCACAGTAGGCGTGTTCTTGGACCGATTTAGCCCATTCTTTGGTGAAAGATATAAAAAGTTGTTGTGTTATAATTCGTCTTTATCTAATTTACTTATATATATTTATTCGTTTTATTTGCATACACACGTCCTTAACCAATCTTCCGCGTAATACATAAATTATTATTATTATTATTATTATTTATTTCACATATATATATCTATAGAATACATCCTAAACTATTATTGAAATACTTGTTTTTATTGCGACTGTTTCTTTTTACTTTAGCATTATCATCGCTGTTATAATTTTTGACTTTCGATAAGACTGTTATTCTCTCGTTGATCATTATCGATGAAACTACTCAATTTTTTATATGTCACAATTTAAATGATATCGGTATAAACTAATTCCATAAGATAGACTATGTCATGGTGTATGAATACAAAATGTATTCCTAGATGTGGAAAGGCTTGCGATAAAAACTTCTTCCAACTCGTACGTATTTGCTGCTTAAGGCCTATTCGCAAAACAGACGTGTCCATGCTAAAGTAAAATATCAATATATAAGGTTGCAGATGGATTGCCCCAGAGAAATGATTTAGGTCCAATACTCTACCCAATTTTCACTTCAGATTTTCCGATTGCTGACAATATTTTAACTGCGACATGCACCGATGACACAGAAATGCTATTTTCGTCTGGAACTACAAATTCGTCTTTCAATTGAAAATTTAGCTTTGGTTGAACAAATGGAACATTAAAATACTTGCTGAAAAATGTGCGCATAATACATAGATTTTGTAATCGTTAAAAATATTTTCATTGCGACATACGCTAATGGCACAAAAATTCTACTTTCATTTAGAACTGCAAATTCACCTTAACAAAATTTTGTTGGAAATAGCCAGTAATTTTAATATTGAAATACTCCTAAAATATCAATCTAAATCTTCGTCTTGTTGTTAATGCGCCGTGGTTCGTTACCAACAAAAGCATTCATAAAAACCTGGACTTTCCATTCATCAAAAATGTAATTTAATGCATTTCTTCAAAATATTTTCTTAAACTGAACAATCACGTAAATCCCTTGACAATACTTCGTCGGGATGAATCCAATGACCTATTAAGATCTTCCGTTTAGAAATTAATTTATTCTTGTTCCTTGATGATTTCAATCTATTTTCTAAGTATATACCGTTTCGTTCTGTTAATTTAAATCATTTTATCCTCTGCTACTTTTCTTAACTTGCTGTGACATTTACTTACTATCCTTATGCATAGATTGCAAATTAAAAGTGTACTAAAATAAATATATATATATATATATATATATATATATATATATAAATATATACTATACTATAACATAACTTAGCCATAATTTTGTTCAAATTTTTATATTTTGCATCACATATATCGCGTGCAACCTATAGTTGCATTATGTTGTTTAAATAAATGTTATAGGATTAAGGATTATTCTTTTAACTTTAATCACCCTTTATAGCCTATACCACTTGTAGCACACAATAAGTTAGCTCTGTGTGAGTATATGTGTAACACCCAGAAGAAGTAAAGATAAACTTACATGTTCATCTGATGTCCTCATCTATTTTGTGTTCGACTTACAGATAGCATTTTTGACTTATTTTTAAGAGCTGTTTTGCACTGGCAGTTTTGAAAGCCAAGAAAAAGCTTTGCTGGAAACCAATTTTCTCAGCGTACTTTTGCTTTATTTCGAGAAATCCTTACGTGGAGAAAGTTGGAACCCGAATTTCTCAATAAATGAGACTGTACTATGAAAGGTAACTCTTTGTAAGGCTGCAATGAATCGTATGCCTTTCTATGGAAAAGAAAGGTATAATTTTTCGTCTTTTCTTAAAAAAATAAAGGAAGAATTGCATTAGATGAACCGATGTAAGATATTTCGTTGTTAGGCTTTCCCAGCTATAAAAGTGTTATTTATTTTTAGATTATTTGAGTCTTTACTTCTATTCTTTCGCATTTTTTTCTAAATTTTTCGATTTCGAAAAAGCCGACAAACCTCCGAAGAAAACAGGAATATGGTTAAATAAAATTGAAATCTCTGAGCCGTCGTGGTAGGTTGTTCATTGGTTTCTATTTCATGTATCGAACTGTTTCTAACGAAACAACAAATTGGTTTCTCATTACCGCCTGCTACAAAAAGACCATATAATGTTGATTATGTTATTATCGGTTGGTAGAATCACGAGAGGCTTCTCTAAGATGTTAACTTATTATTATTTCTAAAACCAATAAAATGTCTATTTGATTACACTTTTATTTACTAATTTATCCTTGCTTGTACTCAGAATCCACGTCCAAGTTAGTGTTAGCAAGTTCAAATCTCAACTCCAATAGAGTTCACTGTTGTCGTAGCTACAGTGAGTGCTCAGCCAGTAAAGGCGAAACACTTACAGATTGGGCTACACTACCTACACTATAGCATACTGCCCTTATCTTTTTCTCTTTCATCACTTCTTTCTACCATCACCATGTTTATTGATTTAAGATTGCTGCGTTACCAATGGGATTAGTAAACATTAATAGAGAAAACGACATAATAATAAAGGCAGATATGTTAAGTTCAGCCGATCTTAAATCTACTAGATTGCATAAAGCAAACTATTTATTTAATTTGCCTAAAAGTTTGGGCTATCAAAATTTTTTTTTTTATTACATTCTATGCCCAACGTGTTGTAATTCTCCTTTATTATTGCACATAAGACACGAAATGGATTAGACAGAAGGTAAACACAAGTAAGGAACATCCCCTGAGTGATTACTCATATTAAAAAAAAAATAATTTATTGTTGCGAAATTCGCACGATTCGTATCGCTAGATCGTGATTTTTCTAAGAGAAATACGCTTGCACGTTTTCACTACAAGCTTCTTTTATTTATAATCAATTTGTTTAAGGGTAGAACTATTTACATTTTACTTTGGCACTACTCTCGGCTTCTCAACTTTAATATTCTCTTTTGACTCAAATGTTCTTGTCTGCCTTTCGCAAATATTCTACTTATATACATTTTTACAAGGAAATTACTATTGCCTAAGTTCATGACTTCCTTTTTAATCCGTTAACCTGCTTTTCCGCTAATCTTTTTCATCGGCCGACAGCTGCATGACGCGTCGCGAATATGCACTTGGTTTTTCGCTATCTAGGGAATTTATTTTTGTGGGAAAATTAATTAGCTGGAATGAACCGGGTTTGGGTTTTCAGTAACATTCTGTTTGTAGGCAAAAATGTTTATATTTGCGACATTATATTAGATGAGTACCAAAATGCTTTTAAACCAACAAAAATATGAATGAAATATAGTTATGGTCCTTGAAAATGAGAGTAAAGCAGATTTTATTTCATAAATTCTTATAGTGTATAGAAATTGTAATAAAACTGTTGCCTTACGTTCCTATATTAATTTACATTAAAAAAGAAAACAATGTTGCAATATTCAATGTTAAAGAAAATGTGTAAAATTTTTCTTTATTTTGATATGAAATCAAAAAAAAATATAATAATTATAACTTGGGATTCTTAATCATGGATGGGCAATATACGAGCATGTATGTTACAAAGTATCGTATGAGTTTCCATAGGAAGCAAAATAAGTAAAAGCATTATAGCCAGTTAAAATTAACCATTTAAATATCCTACATCACTTCACTTAACACAATTTTTCATTTATATATTCGATGAAATACCAATAATTTTACCGTGTTCCCATCTAAAAGCGTCCCTTCCAGAGGAGCCCTTTCACGGTAGAGGGCTCATAGCGTAACCTGACATGATTCGAATTAGCAAATTTATTTTCTTGTCAAAGTTTTCTCTTCACCTACTTGCGTCACAAAGTACTAAAAATTAGATTTTATTGCCAAAAAAAGGACTTACTCCCGAAATCCTGTACACGTATGTGATAAAATGAAATATTTTATGCCGAATTACTATTACAGACCAATGTTTATCATAAAATATTGAAAATTAGGATTTCCCATATAAAGGCTTACTTCTTTTAGGAACGTTGTAAGGTCTTATAGAGGCTTAAAAAAACCTCCCATTCAATTCAAATTCTCCACGTTTAGTTCATATGCAAAAATGCTAGCTTTTATAGTTTTTTGTCAAGAAATAGCAATATTAAAAATTGCAAATCTTATGACCTACACCATATATATGACACTTAGAGGGTATTAAGAAGGACCCACCTTTTATTATGCCGGTCGCTTCAGAATCATTTTCGAAGTTTATTTAAGCATGTCCGGCTATTCGTCCAACGTCTGCCCATGTATTTATATGTACCACCTACAGCTCGCAATTTTTGAAATATTCTGAAAAAATTCAGTACCTTGATGTGTTTTGGCCCAGGGACAAAGAATACTGAACACGGCTTGGATCTGACTATTTTACGACCAGTCCCCATTTAACATCTTATTTTGGGACAGTTGTCCTATGCAAAAAATATACAAGTTTTTACATTTTCTCACAAAAATCGCTGAGTAATAGTACTTCGGCATAGTAAATTCGTGAAAAGTTTGGATCGGATGGGTTCATATTTCGTGTATCCCATCCCGTATAAGAATAATCATATTATAAGGCAACAAAGTCGAGCTGTTAGTACTTAATGACGAAAATAGTTGATATAAGATATTCGATGAGACTCTTAATTTTGCTAAACTTATTCTACATGAAGACTACTATCAAAAACATATGGGGAGTAAGTATAATTATTGTTATTTTATTACAAAATTGTTCTCACTTGTTTTTTTATATACATGCGTTAAGTGTAGACGGATCTTAGAAATGGCCCCATTCAATCCATTTTCAACAGCTTTCGTGCTTGCAAAAAAACACTGATATACCCAACTTGACCAAAATGTCTCAAAAATTGAGACCTGTAGACTATAGGTAAAAATACATGAACATAATTCACAGCGAGCGACAACCTTAAATCAATTTAAAAAATGGTTCTGAAGGTCTATAATATTAAGATACGATAAAAGGTAGAGTTCTTCCCGGTGGTAAATACATCCGCACAAACTTAATCTATCCTGTACCATTAGTGGTGCAAAGCATAGAAAGTAAAAATTTCATAACAAATGATATAACGATATACAATTGCAGGTTTTGAGAAATATTCTTCTCTATCTTTTTAAAAAGTATCCAAAGTTATGCTACAAAAAATTTTATTCCAAAGCACTAAAAATCCATACTCTCTTTTTCTGTTTTTCAGAATTTTTGTTAACCGGTCTTTGCATTTGGAAAATATTAAATTCTACGGCTTTGATATGGACTACACCTTAGCTGGTATAATGTAACAATTAAAAAGTTTCTATGTTTTTTTTAAATTGATTTTCTCTGTAGAGTACAAATCACCTCAATATGAGCAAATGAGTTTTGATTTGGTTAAAGAACGGTTAGTTTCGATGGGTTATCCTAAGGAAATAATGCAATTTGAATATGATCCCTCTTTTCCTATACGTGGTTTATGGTTCGATGCTCTTTATGGTAATTTATTAAAAGTAGATGCTTATGGAAATATATTGGTGTGCGTTCACGGTTTTGAATTTTTAAAGCAGTAAGTAAATGAAAATTAGCTTTTATTTTTACACCCAGATGCATTTAAATAACCTTTAATTTAAATTGTAGTTCACAAGTCTACGAGTTGTATCCGAATAAATTTCTAAAATTGGACGAGTCGCGTGTTTATGTACTAAATACTCTATTTAATTTACCGGAAACTTATATGTTGGCTTGTTTGGTGGATTTCTTTACCAGCGGTGCAGAGTATACTCCGTAAGTAAAGACTAAATTTATACAAGTAAGAAAATTATATTCGACTCTGAACGAATCATACCCGCTATCTTTACCTTACAGAAAATAAAGTAAAAGGTAAACAAAACCAAGTTTCAATACTCTATGGGATATAACTGATTTTTGCGCTTAGTGTAGAAAAATTATGTGGAGCTTTTCATAGTTTATCTGTTGCAACCTATGAGCAGAAGCACAGGCATTTGCCGTCTATTGTAGGTGACATTTACAACCTTAAGGCCATGAATGACCACGTTCATCAATTGGACAGACGGATAGGCCTGAATAAACTCCGGATTTGATGCTGATGCAGAATAAATATACTTTGCGGGGTTTCCGAAACTTCCTTCAGCGTCTTACAAAAGTTTTGACAAAAAAATAACATTTTAATACTCTAGAATATTGGACGGGTGTGGTCGACTTTTACCATTTTTACCACATTTGCTTGTAGGTTTTATAAGATTGCTCACGGAGTATTCTTTTGACTACAAAAAAATGTTTTCCGCACACATCACACAGACAGATGGGCGGACATGCTTATATCGATTGACAATGTGATGGTTATCAAAAATGTATACACTTTGTGGGATTTTTACAAGATGAATACAACCTATTCTTTGGCGGTGAATAAAAATAAAGAAAAAAACATACTCGACTTGAAAAAAGTTACATGGAGAGTGTACATATATTTTACAACCTAATTCCAATAACCTATGATTTTGTCGGAGCGTACAGATTTGTAATAAATTCATAGTAAATTCGTTGTACTTATATGTTTTCGATTTGAAAGGATATCATTAAAATTAGCCATTAATTATTACGAAATATTGGAGCTAATCTATGCACCATCGCTGCACGTTACTTGTCATTTGGTAAGATGTACGCGCCGGCTTGTGCAGTAAAACCCTGAAAAATGAACTGAAAACGGTGTTCTTAGGAATTTGCTACATTTAATTTAAGGGATGTTATCCCAGCCCAATCTGTCATGTCACATTAACAGTAATTACATATTACGGTTAAACTACATTCAGTCTTTTTTGCAAATAAAACTACTGTTACGAATCGTGGTTGAGAATATTTCGAAGTTAACCATCTTTCTGCCTCGTAAATCAATGTTAGTTTCGACTTCTATAAGCACAAATTAGAATTTTCTCATTATAGTTATATCTGAATAACGGCGAAATTTATAACTACGTATTTAGAATGAATGCAGCGAGTTTAAATGTAACATGTCGCAAGCTTTTAGTATTTCGTTGGTGAAAGCGTTGTTCTCAATCACAAAGCTAACGGTTTCAACTTATTATAGTAGTGAAATCTACAAAAGGAATTGCAGGTGAGGAAACATTCCATTACGTATGGGCTTAGCCATGTCACTGAATGAATGCGAACATTGGTTCTACGAAAAAAAAAAGGTTAAAATCTCATAAACTTGAGCGAAGAATATGAAAAAGGAAAACTCTTCTAGGAAGAATTTTCAATTTCAGTTGTTTTTTATTCTTTTAACCATTTTTTCACGTTCATAGCACGCAAGAAGTTTAGAAATGTCCTTTTATACATAAAACAAACTAGCAAAAAATGAAAAGACTCAAAACTCCTGCTTCCTCATCAATTTTTTTTATTTCAAACATTCTTCACTCTTGAGTGAGAACATAGGGTCGCGCACTCTTTAATGTGTAGCAATGAAACCCAAGCATCCGGAAAAATAAGATTAGTTATCTTGCGGCTTTCCATATTGAAAGAGTATTTTAAAAGAGTAATTATAATATTGTTGTAATTTTGGCAAATAACTGCACAATTACGACTGGCGGTGCCTTTCGATGGGTTAAGTGATGGTGTTTGCTGAAGATGACGTTGCTGACGATGTGAATGATGAGAAAGTATAACGCTTTTGATCATAGAGAATATTAGCTTATACATTCTGTTGCTTAATGAGAAATTGTCAAACAGTTTTTGCAATACTGCTCTTCCTATACTGCAACGGGTGGAGACGTATCCACAGCCACCACAGTCAGAAAAGTCAGAGCATTAGGCTCCTCATTCACGGAGCATAGTCGCCTACCGTTCAAGCCCTCTTCTGCCTTCGCTAACATTGCACAAACTCTGGGAAAGTAAACTTTTGAGCCACATATAATTTTCCCAGATGTATGTTAGTATTTTTTTGCCCCGGCTTCCGAAATGCCCATATGGGCAGCTCCTAGTATAAAATAACTGTGTAGTAATTGAAAAGGGCTGTAGAGGATTAAGATTTTATGGGTTCGAGAATCCCACGAAGGCGGTTTAATTAATCGGAACAACAAACGGGCAGCATCGGAAACAAAAGAAGGTAGCAAATGCGCCTAGAAAGGCTTGAGTGAACATGTCGCCAGTGGCTTCGAAGTGAACTGCTTTTATGGTGAACCACACCAATACCAAAATAAATCCTTTTCCAACCTTGCGACGCATACTATGTAAAATGTTATATCAATTAGACCAAGATCAGGTTAAATGGGCCATCGAGACACCGGGTCAGGGACACTAAAATCTGTTTACTTCGTGCTTCTGCTGTTTATGTTACAATTTTGAACAATAGTCTTACCGAAGTTCTTTAGTTTCACTGTCCAAAATTTAGGTCAAGAGAAACGTATCGTAAGAAACATATCTTCGTTTAATGTGCAAATATGTACATAGTTGATTAGCAGTCACCTAGCACAATCTCCATAAAGCAATATTTTGGGAAAGCATTCATTATACGACGGGAAAGTAGACTGCGCTAATCAATCATTAATTTCCCTTTCGGATCCATAACGACATTAGGTTCTAAAGAAGTTAAATTTGTGTTCCTTCGACAATTGCAGTTTTCAGAATAGTGTATCGTATCGTGAAGTTCCTTTGAAATAAAATAATCAAGTGATTTTTTACAAATTCGAATTTAGGCTGAAATGTTAAAGACGGAAAAATGGCTTTCTCTTTAGGTATATGGCTATAATAATACTTTTACGTGGTTTAATTCTTTACGCGTAAGTCGAGTGACGAGTTCGACTGGGTTGTCTCTCGAATTAGAAGACCAGCCTTCATTGCAAGACATGTCAACTGTCGATACTGTACGAATTGCCAAAAATATTGTCCAATGGCGAGAAGACTGACGAGATAAGTACTTGTGACCTCAAAGGATCAAACTAGTGTTAGTGAACATCCGACACGGATAAGCGACTCCAACGTTTGATAATGGGAAGTAAAAAAATTTTCCATTTACTTCCAGGCAGGTAATTAAAACTTCCCGTTATTGGTTTCGTCGGGCGCACGGTAGAGAGTTACTAGAAAGAATATGTTATGGGGCGCTCATGAAGAGCCCAAAAAAGAAAAGACAAACCCACATCAAAATTGTTTAGACGTTACATACAAACTGAATTAACTAATTTCTTAGGTGGCTTTTAGCGCCTGTAACTAGAGACAGATAATAAAACACGACAAGGCAGATTTAGCAAAATAGCATTTTTTTACGCTGACTGCCAGTATAAACTTTATTAGAAGATAAAAACTACAGTTAGCTTAAACTAACTAGGAATTATTGTATAATTATCATATAAATAAATTTTGGTTTATTGGCATTGTCCAGGAAAAATACTCTGGCCAGATGTGCTAATTCAATTGTGTCACAGAAAAATTCTATATGAGCAGAAAATGTAACTGAAGAACCAAGAAAAGCAAAGACACAATTCAAATGTCTTGTTTTGCATTTTTCAAGTAAAAGAAGTTATTGCGTAAGGTCAGTCATATAAGGAAAGAAAAAGGCTAGCTTATTATGTTATGTTATGTTATGATTTACTGAAGTAATATAATTTTAAACGTAGCTTCGCACGTTCAAATATGGTAATGAGGAAACAAAAAAAAAACTATTACATAAGCGCATACGAGAATATAAGTATATGTACACGTAGGAATATAAACACCGCGGCGAATAAATATTTAGCATATAAGGTTAACGTTGAGCCGTTGCCTGATAACTATATAGATGCTGTCCTTTGGAATTTGCGCAGCTTATTCATCTACATATTGCTGCTGACGTTGTTGACATCTTTGTTGTTACCCCTTTTAATTCGCCATATAATTATTCATATTGTGTGTGCTGTATCATATTATGTACTATTGGCCATAAGAAAACTTCTTCTGCCTGTGTTAGCAAAGCTATACGTAGATGTTCTAAAATTTTGTTCAAAATTGAGATTAGGGGAATGTTAGACAGTTTTTGTATATCTGTTATCGATAGCAGTAATAACACTGCTAATTATCAGACATTTGCATGCTTGCTCTTTTGTTCTCATTATTTTTACGGACACACATTCTATTAGTAATTTTGGTATATGACGTAGCATTCTCCCAAATGTTTGCAAAGCATTTGCAGTTATAGGTTTTTAAATGAATATGCGCTATATAATTGCATAGGTACGATAAACATAAAGCAATATATAGGTAGAAAATACGATTTATTTTCTTTTTATCAGTCATTTTAAAAAACTGAGGAATTCTAAATTTTATGTTCGTCAAATGCTTCTATGAATTTCAATCAAAACTTTTATATTAAGGAATATGAAGAATATTTTTTTTATTAAAAAAAATTATATTGTAGTTTATTATATTTCACTTTATCCAAATTACTTATTTTATTTACACACTTGTTAATTTTATTTGTTTACACATATATATTTAACGTATTTTATTAAATTTTCCCTGTCACATATGGGTTATTCTACGCGGCATCTATTCACATTATATTAATATTATATTGTTTATAATCCAAAATTAAGCGATTAAGTAAATGAATAAAATATTAAACAAGCAAGAAAATGTTGTTTCTTTGTAAATGAATCTTCTGTACCTATCCTGTTCTCCTAAAAAGGACTAAAAAAGAAAGAACTAAATTTTCATACTCTATAATTTTGGATGATTTTTTTTTGTTTTCAAAAATGTATGTGTTATACTTTATGAACAACGGGCAAAAGACAAGGAAGTCAAACTGTTCTCACTTTTTGCCGCAAGGGCGTTGTGTGGGTGTTGTAGGAGCGTCACTTTCAAATTTTTTTACAATGTTTCGAAAGATACGCCTACAGTGAAACGTCAACTGAGCTGTTTCTCAAATTGAATAGAAAATTGTCGGTTTTTTGCACAATACTCGTAACTACTACAGCAGTTAAATCTATCTATCTATTTCTCAAACGATAAATTTACCAGAATTTTAAAATAGATAATATAACGTCTGTACCAAAATGGGAAAACTCAGCCCCGCATACCCAATATTAAAGTGTATCAAAATTTTATTTTTTTTCAAAAACCTTTACAAGACACAGAAGCAGATTTCAAAAAGTCCATAAACAGTGGAAATTCTTGTACAATTTCAAATTTGGAATGCAATCACCTGGAAATTTGCAAAAACCTTAAAAATGGCCGAAAGAGAACAAAGAACTCTCTCTCTCTGCAACGCCCAAACGTCTATACAACAGAAACTGAGAACACCTTTACCTTGCGTAGTTTGTGCTCGTTACTCATAAATTGCATAAGTTATACGATGTAAATCTCCACAAAGTTATTCTACAAGAATATCAAAAATCAGCCACGCCCCAATAATATAAAGTATGCGAACTTATATTTTCCCTTCTTTTCTATCTTTTATAGAATAACGATAAAGGGTCTGATAAATTCGGTCGCAACTGAATATAATTTTCTTAACTGTTTCGATTAGTGTACTCTAAATCGGCATGCTTTCGGGCCAATAGTTTCGAATTTTTGTGCAATAAGACTATTAACGTAAAGTGCTGTAGGTGGCGTCTATGCTAAATTATGTTTACTTTCATTCGGTTCTGCTGGGTACATTCTATGTTAATGACAGTAAAAAAAAATTTTGTCAAAAAATTTGTTAAAAAAATAAAAATTTTTGAATCAAATGTGTTAAGATGAAACAACAAAGTTGTCTAAGAGTTTTCTCGCCAACCCATGGCTGAAAAGAAATCAAAATTATTGAAATCACAGTAGTATTTGAAAGATCTCATTATTAAAGTAGAAGATATTTTTAGTGTATACGGACATGTAATTTTTAATATGTCCGCAAAATTAAACCAGGATAGCTTGGAAAATTTTTTCAGAAAATTGTTATCTATTTTAGAAGATGACATCAGTGTACGAATAAAACTGTCTTGTGGTACGAAGTTTATTGTTAGACACCGCAAGTTTAAACTATGATTATTTAATTGTTTAATTTTGGAATATAAACAATATAAAATAAAGTGAATAGACGACATTTGTGACATGAAAAATTGAATAAATTATAATAAATATAATAAACCACAATATAATTTTTTTCAATAATTAAAATTTTCTTCATGTTTGTTGAAATAAAAATTTTCATTGAAATTTTTTGAAGCATTTAGCGAACGTTAAGTTTAGAATTCCTCAATTCTTCAAAATAAATGGTAAACAGAAAATAAATCTTATTTTCTACCTACATATCTATTCTTTCGTACACACGCTGTTATATAGCGCATATTCACTTAAAAACGCGAAATTGTATTTGCTTTACAAATGTTTGAGAGAATGCGAAGTCATATCAAGAAACTATTAACAGCATTTTTGCGCCCATACAACAAGCTTACTACTTGCTACTGTTATTGGTAACAGAAACGCAGAAAATATGTAATAATGTCTTAGTTAGAATTTTGAACAAGACATCACATTCTCGTGTCATTTAGTTGTGTGTGGTATTATGTACTGTTGATTACAATAAGTAGACATCGTGGATAACCACAAAAATAAATGCATGAAATGTTAAAGGTACAAACCTAGTTGGGACTAGTGAAAAGTAAGTAATTTGATTCAACAGTAAAACTACAAAAAAAGCACGTGGTAGTAGGGCACCTTAATCTTCGAGAGAGATTGAGAGTTATGTAATTTGGAAGAAATAATGGAAAAATAAGGCGTAAATTACGTTTAGTTACAAGCTTTGGCGCATTAAGAATGTTAGTTAGACATTTGGAGTACAAAGAAAAAGGATTGGTTTACATACCTTTCACAAATTTAAAATTTTTGTTTTGGTTCGGCTGTTTGTAAGTAAACAATTTCGTTGGCAATTTATTTTATTTTAACTGTTTTCTCTTATAAATGCAGCTCTTAACAACTAATACTAACACAGAACAACTTATGCTGACGCAAAGCGACAGCAATTTTGCTTACGCCAGCTTTGACAATTCAGAGGGAGCGTTTCTCGCATCTCTTGTGCATATATAAAGCTAAAAAAATGGGAAATCGATAATGAAACCTAGTTAACACCAAACGTAATTAATGCTATGATGTTTTAAAAATTTTAAATAGTGACCTTATATCTTGCTTTTGTAAGTGCAAGGTATAGACTGAATGTTCCTCATGAACCAGGTGCAAGTTAATCCATCAATTTGGCATTGTGCTTAACGGTGTCGTTCGTTGTTTCTACATCATCAATAAGGAACACTACTAATGTGTAACCACCAAAATAGCTTAGGATCGAAATAATTAAAGGGCGTGGTTTTATACAATTAACAAAGAGACCAATACCCGATCCTTCTGAACTACAATATATACCAGGAAGAAAACAATTAGGTTATATTTAGATACAAAACATGTTGGTGTACTCAATTTTAATGGTGTCGCATGGAAATATGTATAGTTTTTAATTAATATGAAAAGGCAGAAAGAAAGTAAGAGAATTGTCAACAAGTAAGAACGCTAGTCGGGCAAAGCCAACTATTGGATACCCTATATCACTTCGACTAATATAACCATTTATTCAATAAAATTGTACATTGTTTATATATGGAGGCATAGTTTTCATGAGAGATTTCAAATTGAAGAACGTTCAAAACGCCAAATAACGTAATCCAAGGATTCAAACTTAGTTTACTTATTAATTAATTAATTTTACTAATTTCCACTTGCTTCCGTCATAAAAAACTACTAGTTAGACTTTGCAGCCATAGAAGGGATTACTTTTTATAAAAGCCCTATATACGTTTGGGTTTAAAAAATAAATCTACTTGATCCAAATTTGATACAGTTTTATATCAAATTACTTTTACGAACCGATTTTCATTGTAAAATGCCATAATTTGTCATATAAAGACTTAATCTTCATTTGCACCCTGTTTAAGAGGCGGGGTCCAGAAAATACTCTTATCCAAATCCAATTCGGTAATGGTTATGGCAAATAATTATTATGAACGAATTTTTACTACGAAATATTGAAATTTAGGCGGTTTTACCATACAAAGATTCAGTTCCCGTGGAAACGGATAAGTGATAGGGAGTTCAAAAAATCCCATCCTAGCCAAATTTTTTTCATTAATATATAGTCCTTTTTGTCGCTAAAATTTTAAAAATTACAATATTTTCTTATATTGCTTTGCTAAGTTGTAATATGGGGCTTGATGGAGAAATTTATGCGATCCGAATAATTTTTAATGTCGTTCGTCCGTGGACCAAAACACATCAAATTTTATCAAAATATCTCAAAAATTGCGACATGTAAGCTCAACTGTAAAGACAAGGAAGGCACGCTTAGATCAACTCAGAATTACTTTTATGTCGACCAGCATAATAAAAGATGGATCTACCTGAAGATCTTCTGGGTATTGCACGTTTCCGCATAAGCTTCATGCACACAGTACCACGATGATGTTGAGAATAAGACGAGAAATTATTTACATAGAGGTGTTGATACATTTGTATGCACAAAAAAAACTATAACCACTTTTGTATTTGTATATGAATAGACATTTAAGATTAGATTTAATGCTTTAGTGGTCTCTTCTCAAATGTGCATTTTAGTTTACGCGACGGTGAACAAAATGAAATTCAAGACTAATTATTTTACTTTAATGTTCTCTTTTTAAACTATGTGTCAGTTTTTGCCAAAATCTGAATGCCCTTTATGTGTCGCTAGATCATAAACAAAGAAATTGAACGTCGCTTGGCGTTTTATTGTTTAGTGTTTACGAATGCAAACATTACTTGAACGTGTTCGGTAATTCTTTGATAGTGGAGAAATATAGTATTATTTCAATGGTATCGTACAATATGGCATCATACCCTTTGAACTCTTAACCCGTTTTGAAGGGCGAGCGAAAGGTTGAGTGAAAATGCAACATGTGCAAACAAAAAAGTGGAAAATTGAGCGGAGAATGCGAAAAAAGAACAACTTAATCTCAATAAAACGGTTTATTCGGTGAACAATTTTTCTTTAATAAAATAAATTATATATAATATATGTAGAAACACCATAAATTTTTTTAGTAGTAGTATAAGTTCACTTTTATGCATAAAAGAGACTATCAAGAATGAAAAGAATGTAGCATAGACACAAAAAAATGAGTCTAACTGCGTATATGTGACCACAGCCAAATCCTCACATCACATTTACTTTAGGCTGAAATAGTGAATCGTAACTTTATATTTTTTTAGTTACTACATAATATTTAATATCCTAGCACAAATCATGTTTTTCAGATAATGGTGATGGTTAGTGCAATAAACGTTCCTCTTTTGTTCTACATAAATTTCGTAAACTCGTATTTTTATAATAAACATTTTGACACTCATTTTAGAGATCGTACGGGGGTCAAGGCTGGCGAATTATTTATGTCTTTTAATTCTATATTCCAAGATGTACGTCGTGCAGTGGATTGGGTTCATATTCAAGGCGATTTAAAACAGAAAACTGTTGAGGTATGTCTTCCCCTGGTTGGTAGTTGCTTTTCATCTGAAAGCTTCTTCTATTACAACAGAACTTAGATCATTATGTAAAAAAAGATGAACGTTTACCGATGGTTTTAGCCCGCATTCGTGAATCCGGCGCTAAAGTATTTTTGCTAACCAATAGTGATTACAACTTCACGAATAACATAATGACATTTTTATTTGACTTTCCACATGGTGCTAAACCAGAGGAACCACATCGTGATTGGAAAACCTATTTCGATGTAATTGTAGTGGACGCTCGTAAACCACTCTTTTTTGCTGAGGGCACTATTCTTAGACAAGTTAATACCGAAACTGGTGCTTTAAAAATCGGTTCACATATGGGACCTTTGCAGCCAGGGCAAGTATATTCTGGAGGTTCTTGTGAAGTTCTCACCAGTTTCATAAATGCCAAGGGTAAAGATGTGCTTTATATTGGCGATCATATATTTGGTGATATACTGAAGTCGAAAAAGATACGCGGTTGGCGCACATTTTTAGTAATTCCGGAATTAGTCCAAGAATTACATGTGTGGACTGATAAATGTCAATTTTTTGCCGAGCTACAGCAACTGGATTGTAAGTTGGGGGAGATGTTTAAGTAAGGCTTATGAGTAAAATTTTTCGAGTTAATAATTAAAATTTCCCTATGTCCAACAAGAAATTTGGACTCGAGTGCCAAAGAAAAACCGGACATATCGAATGTCCGCGGTTCCATTCGCGATGTGACTCACAAAATGGATATGGCCTACGGCATGATGGGTTCGCTTTTCCGTTCTGGATCACGACAAACTTTCTTTTCAAGTCAGGTGGTTAGATATGCGGACTTGTATGCGGCCACATTTCTCAATTTTATTTACTATCCATTTTCGTATATGTTTCGTGCGCCTGCCATGCTTCTACCGCACGAATCCACCGTGGCACATGAACAACGATTCCAAGGTGATGGACCACAAGATCAAAAAATAAAATGCTCACCCTCTTCAGCAACTCAAGCAACAGTTAGCTCAACTGTTCCTAGCTCGAAGCCTGTTACAACACAAAAGGACCATGAAGGGGATACGGTAAGTCAAGTAATCGTGTTTATATTTCTATAATTACCCACTTTGCTTTTCTGCTATTCACCTTCCTTATTGCTTTCTACTTTCTTATTCAGAGCTCTACTGTTTTACATACACGACCCAGTACACCTCGTACTGTAACCCATACGCATGATGAAGATTATTCAGAAGAAGAATCTGAACCCAATTATAAATCAAATGCTGAAGAAGATAACGGAAATTCAAAACCACTTTAATTTTGTTTCGAGATATGTTTGGTTTTAAAAACTGAATATTCTTAGTGAGAAACCGCAAAATTAAAACCAAAAAACCTCGAAAAAGTAAATATTTAATAGAAATCAACATTCTGTAAGCTATTCCCCTTCTTAATTTATCTGTCAAATTATAATAATAGAAAATTTCGTTTTTCAAATCTATTAAAATTTTTTTGTTTGTAAAATTTTTTTCCAATAGCTTGTAAATTCACGTAAAATGTTAAATAAAAATTTTATAATATATTGAGTAATGTAAATCAATTAAGCAAGACGGACAATTAAATTCGGGCAAAAGTCTGAACCTTTTTCCAACATTTTCCATATTTTCAGAAAAAATCGTCCAGATTGTAGTGGTAGCAGTGTCTTATTAGCCATATTATATGCTTTTCCATCGTATTCATTCAATTCACAGTTCTTCCTGACTTTGAATTTATTGCCACTCGTGCGAAAATTAACAATAAAAACTTATATTTGACATATTCTTACATTCCTCCTAATGCAGATAGTTCCCCTTATAGAAAACGTGCATTTCTTATTTGTGACCTGGCTACGTAATCACAGCCTTCGGATATGGTTACAGCATTGGGGGATTTCAATTCAATCTCGCAAGCCACTTGACATTTAGCGTTAATTCAAGCCGTATGGTCCCCACATCATCTGAAAAACGTTGCGTTTTGCAATAAAATATATAATCGGAATCTTCTTCAATGTAATAACGTGGCTAATTGTAATAGGAGAATCTTAGATCTCAGCTTTGTTAATTTTCCTGAAAAAAATCTAAATCGCTGTATGGTTTTTGGTTTAGCTGCAGACTCATGGTATTTGTCTATCCGTGCAATTCAAGCATGATGACATGTTGAGTCTCTCCAACAAGTTAAATCTCACTTGATCAAATTACAATATAAGTTTAGAAAACTCAATATTTCGTTGCCTAAAGGTCACCTTTCACATATTTATCATAGTATACTTAATTTAATTGCCGATTCGAAATTGATGAAGTTAAACAGAACCCTGAATGCTCTGTTATGCAGGTAATTTCAGGGTTTTGGAAAGAAATGCCTCTTCTGTGTTTTGCTGCAATTAGTTTGCTTGACAACTATACTTAATAGTAAGAGATAACTTTACTTTGTTATTAAAAGAGCCCAATAACACATAAGATCAAACTATTCTTGACCTCCTCGAACGCTTCGGTCGTTGCAGAAACAAGCTTCAAAAACCCTATAAAGTATATAAATTCTTGGCCAGCTTCAAATTTGGAATGTACCTAAACATGTCCGCTTATTCGTCTGTCCATTTTTTTGCTTGCGCAACTTTGTAGTATGTTTAATAAACATTCTCCCGTTAGCGAAAATAGAGATATTGCCTACAAATTTGCAAAAGTATTTGGAATTGACACAAGCTTTTCAAAGCACACACTTCCAACGCATACGTGCCTATGCGACAAAATCTTTTATCTTGAAAATAGAAAATACCGGCAGCGCCCACTCCGCGTTATAGGGCATAAAAGTGTTGTTCTTTTACTTCTTTTGTCTTTTTGAGGATAACGGTGATGGACATAAAAAATTCAGGCACCAACGAATGTAATTTTCTTATTTGTTCAGTTTCGAGTTATAAAAGAAATACTTTCAAAAAATTATAAAGTTTGTTTGCTGATGCAAGCCCTACATCCAATGATTTTTATCAAATATTCGGTGCAAGTTTGGATAGGCACATGTTACACCAACTCCGACCATCGTTCTTGGTAGAGGTTCATCTGGCTGGAGTTCGCCGTTTATGCCTTCAAGACCCCACTTATTCAAGTATGAATTACGGCGGTAATGTATGTGTGGTATTACCATGTACTGAATTAAACTTTTGAGGAACAACTTGCGTCAAACCTTTGATTTCGAATTATTCATATTTGAATAAATAGTTAGCTAGATGACTTTGCCTGCTATCGCACATGCGTCTACTAAATTATAAAATAGGACAACAGTTTTGGGTCCCGCAAAAAATGAATACGGTATTTAATCCAAACTATTAATCCCTTCTTTCGTTATGTTACAAAATGTGTTGATTCGGTTTTTTTTTTATCCCTCTAAATGTCCAACTAGGCTAAGGATCTCGACTAACATCGCAACGGTGGTGAGTTCAAATCTCAAGGACGATACAGTTTCCAATAAAGCCAATAGCCTCAGATGATAGTAACTAAAACTTCTGTTTTTGAATATGTTTCTTTAAATTTATTATAATAATATTAGATTTGCTTTTCATATTCACGTCAATTTCTGCACCGTGGTGTAATGTTGATAATAAAACGGCAGCCTTATCCTTTATGGTACATAGCTCACTAACGTAAGATATTTTCTGAAGCAAAGCATACTGCTTTTTACTTTTGGCCGTTTGTGCGGCAAAAATGCATTTCTTATTTTTCCAAAGAGTTTCAACGGGCGTCAATTCAATAGATACGGAAATTTTGAAGCGGGCTACTGCCGTTATTCTTCTAAAATTCTACGCACAATACCTCAGCACACGTCTGCCACAAATTTTCTCCTTCATTGTATCCTTCCCGTCCAAGATATGGGATTCCTTTTAATTTCGTATGGTCATGCATATATATATATATATATGTATGCATGGTTCTTTTATTCCTTTCATTAGATTTTTGGTAGCAATCATGTAGCAGCCATTCTTCCGTACATGCTATTTACTTATTTATTTATTTATTTATTTATTTCACTTATACAAGAAACGCAACTAAATATGTTGACAGTCGAGTTCAATTGACTCTTAAAAGCAAAACTTTTATTAATTAATATTAAAACTTAGAATAAGTACAAGAAAACAAATAAGAAGGAAAAAAAAAGCATGTACACAACCAGCATAGAGCCACACTTACAACTGGTAAAGGGCCGAATTGCAAATGAAATCCTAAGCCATCGCAAACATGCATAAGCTTGGCAACCGATAATAGTTAACAACAATTCATTTTCGACCCATCCTGACATTTTAAGGTTATGAGCTAGTTTAAGTACGACATAGGTAAATTATGCGTATTAAGAAATGTTGCTTTAATGGATTTTAAAGAGTCCGATAATGAGAATAAGTGATTGACATCATTTAGGTTCTTGCAAACAACTTTAAGCTTAAGTTAAACAGATCATAATTATATTTACATTGATTAAGCTTAACCAGGGTAAAGTGCCTAGAGAAGCGGTTGGGGACATTAAAGGTTATTTCACCAACTAATGCAGGCGAGTCAATAGCAACATTTATTACTTTGATTACGAAGGAAACGCCAAGAACAAATCTACGTTTGCCGAGAGACGGTAGGGACAACAAAAGCAACCTATTTTCATAGGAGGCAAGAGAGTCAATCGGATCCCAACCCAAATTCCTAAGGGCATACAGCAAGAATTGCTAAATAGAAAGGGAAGCCAGAGGCTTGGAGTTTAAAGATAAATAAGTTATGGTTAACCAAATCAAAGGCTTTGCTTAAATCAGTGTATATTACATCTGTGCAAAAGCGACTAGAAAAAGTCTTGAAAACATGACAAGGAAACTCTAGCAAATTGATGACCGTAGATCGCCCTTTCCGAAAGCCATGCTGGTGTGGAGAAATATACGGATTAATGGCAAGTGCCAAATGCTGAGTCACAATTCACTCAAACAGCTTAGGCAAGACACTCAACTAGGCTATGCCCCTGCAGTTCTCAACAAGTTGTCTACTTCCACTTTTGTGAATGGGAATAAGGAAAGTACTCTTCCAACATGAAGGGAAAATACCTAAATTCAAAGGACGGTTAAAAATCTTTGAGATAACACCACATAACTCGACGACGTAGGATTTAAGTACGCATGATGGAATTCCATTAGGTCCAGGCGCACAACTATATTTTAGAGAGCTCAACCCTTTAAACACGTCATTTTCAGAAGTAACCAAATTGGGAATTGAAATCAGATTAGTTATGGGATATGGATAGTTGTTTATAAATCGGTCGAAAAGTTTCGTCGGAAGTATTCAGCAAAGAGATTTGAGATTTCACAATCATCCGAGGAATCAGAGCCATTAAAAAAAACACGCGAAGGATGTGTGGAAATACTTCTTTTTGAGTTAACAAATTTAAAAAAGTATTTAGGATTAGCAAACAGAGAGGATTTAATGAACTGCAAATATCTGCAATAATAATGGTGGTTGAGGGAGTTAAATCTATGCCATGCCACGGAGTAAGCAAAATAGTCAAGAGCAGAGCCATTTTTCGAATATTTTTTGAATAAGTTGTTTTTTCTGTTCTTGTAATGTTTAATTGTCCTATTAAACCACGGGGGACACCTGCTTCGAGCTCGGCACTACTTGATCGGAACAGATGCAGCAATAGCTAGCTTTAATGTTTTGTAGAACGATGATAATAAACTTGTAATACTTCCAGTTGAGAAATCAAGCCTTATAGGTGAAAGGTGATATTTTAGCAATACAATATTGATTTTATGAAAATCGTAATATTTATTTGGAAAAGTTGGATTTGGAATTAAAACAGTTCAACGAACCATCATGCTTGTGATGAAAGGAAATACACATTGCTGGATGATAAGGATCCCCAGGTAAACTAGAAGGTGGACAACGATTTACGTTAATCTCAGGAAAGTTGGCAAAGCAGAGATCAAGCAGTCTACCATTACAATTAGGGGTACGATTATATAGAACCAAATTATGATCAAACAATTCATTAAGGAACACAACAACCCTATCAGACGTTGAAGTAGGAATCAAATAGCCAGAATTATCACTATCACACCAAGTGACTTAAGGCAAATTGAAGTCTCCCAACACAACTACCAAATCGGTGGGTCTCTTCTTATATATGGTCTGTTTCTTTTATATGGAGATATCAGAATTTGGGGGAATATAGGAGCAGGTTATAAGTAGTTGTTTATTAGGCATTTTCACTCGAATGGCGATAAATTCAAAGTCAGCAGTAGTAGGAAATTCAATTGATTTGGACGGAAATGACGAAGATATGGAAATTAATACACCACCACCAATGCGCTCCAATCGAACAGTTCTGAAAATCTAGAAAGAATTGTGGAAAAGTTCAGACGAATATATATCAGGTTTTAATCAAGTTTCAGTGAAGGCAAAACAGAAGAACTCCGTGCGCACTGAATTTAGGAAGATAGAACGAATTTTTGAATTTAGACCCCCAACACTTTGATAAATGAGAGATAGTCAGCCTGAAGAAACATTTATTTTTTTGAACTGGTTTAGTATTACGAGGACAATCACGAGGAATAAATTCCTTTATTAAGGATCCAACTGGCCACGGTGGTATATCTAACAACATATCAATGTTTTCAGTCGGAGAAAGAATTTTAAAAGAAGCGATTGCTCTAGATTGAGAAGGAGCCAATTTAAAAATACTAACCCGCTTTGGATTGACTGATGGGACTTTTGCCGCCAGATAACTTTTTATGTTATCCACAGGTGTGTGGGGTGCCAGTCTTGACACAAGTATTGCTTTTCTGGGAGGAACTGCCCTCAAGCAAATATCATTACAGCTAGGAGCAGTAGAGTTCACGACTGGGGAGTTTCGAGTTAGGAAGAACATAGATGGGGTTACCAGTGGAGCACCTTGTGCGACATGACCAGTTTGGTGATCGGCGTTCACATTCTAACAACCGGGGAGAGAGGATGATTTATATTGCTTTTTATTAGTTTTAGGCGATGACGCCTAAGTTGAGTGAGTGACGCCACTAGGAGGCGATACTCTTGCCACTTTAACATAGCTATTATACTCCATTTATTTTATTACAATAATTTATAATTAAGTAGCGGCAAACGATGTTTATTCCTGTAGTATTTTATGTAGAGATGATATTATCATCTGGTGCTGACATGCATCTTCTGCTCTGACGTCTTGGTATGTTGAAATAAATTATATAAATCTTAATCTGTAAGAGAATAGTTTCATTTTAGTACATAAGCACCATTTTTATGCAATATAAAGTTAGAAGAAATTATCGCCACTAAAACGCCTTGTTAATATTATAATCGTGTTCTGGTTCAAGCGACTGAACATCATTTGTAGTTTATAAAAAATGTTCAACAGTTTATACAAGTCTATCGATCGTTAAAGTTGATCAAGGAACATACTGTTTCTATACACCTTTCGTCATTTTTTCCCAAAAATCTCGAAATGGTGGAAACTTATCTCGCTTTCTGCGGGCTCACCGTTTGGTCTTATTGCCGAATTTCTACTGGTTGTATAAAATAATATAAGGCTACATTTTGCGGTGAACATGGCAAATATTTTAATACCAGATATCTCGTGGTGGAATGGAGTTTAGAACATGTCCCGACAAGCATGACTTGCATTAAACTCGATTTATAATTTGCATGTACCGTCGCGTAATATTTTGTGAAAAGTGTTAAGTTTGATATCATAACTAACTTCAAATTTCAAAAATGCAAATTTTTTAGTGTTAATAGTTAATCTAAAATAAAGAAAATATTTTTTTGCAAGCTTTTTTTGAATTTTTTTGAAATGATTGAAAAATGTGAGTTCAAAGTTTAAATGTGATTGATTTTCCTTTTTTGATTCTGTTGCATCTATCACAAATGCTGTTCTTCGAACCATATACAATGTACAGTTTAGCAGATCAACTGTAGTTACCACAGTACATGTCTACCAATATATAGGGAGAAAATACCCGATTAACACAAACAAATACAAATCAAATAATTAACAGAATTAAAAGCCACGCCCCCCTACGTTACGATGAAAAAAAACATATAAAATTGAATTTTGTGACATCATCGATAATCCTCACTTAATGTAATTACTTGTTCCATATTTGCGAAATTACATTTTCAAATAATATATAAAATAAGTAAAACTAAATAAGTTTTTATATCGAAACAAAATCGCCTTTATTGCTTCTTTTTCATTTGTTGTACAATAGTACACAGCGTAAACCAAATTTCATATCATGTAATAAACAAAACTTTTAAGTTAATATCACACATGAACAGGTAAGAAAATTATATTCAGCTGTGACTGAATCTTTTATGCTCATCGCCGTTATCCTAAAGAAGACGAAAAAAAGGAGATAATTGTCATGACCTATAATATTGCATGCGCGTGGGGGACTTTTTCTATTTTTGTACAACAAAAGTGGACATTTTTATCATATGTTATGTGTAGTTTTTAAATAATGAGCGAAGCACACGGCAAACAAATGGTTTCTCAGTTTTTGTTGCATTGCATGCATGTCGTTTGATCGATTTGGACCATTTTCATGTTTTTCGCAAATATGTAGTCGATATCTTCATTGTTGCGAGTGGGAAAATATTTATCACAGACACTGCGTACTTGGCCAGACAGGCAAATGGACAGACGGGCATGCTTAATTAGCTTCCGAATTAGGCTTGGGTCAAAAATGTTTATATTTCACGAGGTTTTTGAACTTTGCTTTTGCGCGTTTAATATGTTTTGACAAAAAAAATGAAATTTCGATGCACTATAATCTTGGGTAGACGTGGCCGGTCTTTTATACGATCAAATTTATGTGTAGTGAATTGTTAAGGAATTTTTGTTCTCTTGGAAAACAAATGTATTATAGGTGTGTTTTTTAACCAGTTTAGCCCATTTTCAATACAAACTTATACACAAGAGCTTTTAATGTTCGTGCCTGATTTGAAACTGATAGTTTAACTTTTGCGGCCAGGAGAACATTTACCACAGGCATTACATGAGGAGACAGACGGACATGCTTAAATCGATTCAAAACTTGATGCTGATTCAAAGTATACATACGAATGTCCCTCGTAAAAGACGGTGTCGATACTACGCGGTACAATATTTGCAATTATTATAACATAGATTCGCTATTACACGACGCAAAAATTTGAATCCTTTATTATATGGTTTTGATATAAAACGATTTTAAAAAATTGAATACAAGCGTCCCTCGCTTAACACGATTAATTCGTACTATACTCTATCGAAATCGTATTTTACAAGTATCGTGTTATACGAGAGTGTTTTGTATCATTTTCGTTCAACAAAGGGAGTTCCAAACCTTACTGCTGCAAAAAACTCTGATTTTCTTTTTGACGGTAAGCGTTTTGTTCTTGGTAAATGAGATTGATAAAGTTTTCCTTTGCTTTTTTTAACATCTTTAGAAATAAATAACGAAGAGTGAAAACAAAGTGCAATGTAAATAATGACTCTTTTGAATGCTTATAAGTGCGTAATATTTTTAATTTAAGGTATGTAAAAAATTAACTTGTAGTACATCTAATTTTGGACTCTAAATTTAGATAATGCCTGACAAGATAAAAAAGCAAATGTTTATATGAAAATGTGTTCCACTCGAAGAAAAAATTGGAATTTTAGATTGTATAAAATCCAGGGAAATCATTAAATTTAAACGAAGCTACCAGTCGAGCCATATTAAAAAAAGAAAGTGAAATTAGAAAAAATATTGCCCCTAGTTGTTCGCAAGGTGTAGAACGTGTTCCCGGCAAACGAGGAATACATATCCCTTTGAGCAAAAATATTGTTAAACAAAAAGTATTCAGAATTTACGCACATTTAAAGAAAGATCAACTTCTTTCTAAAGGACAGCTCAACCTTTTGATAAGTAAAGGGTGGTTTGAAAATTTGAAAAAAAGGTTCTCTTTGCGTAACATAAAATTAAAATGAGAGCAAGTTTCAGCAGATGTAGAGGGTGCCCAAACATATATACTGAAAATGCCACAATATTACTGAAAAGCGATCAAATTTTCAACGCCAATGAGGCAACTTTCTACGGGAAGAAGTTGCCGTCTCGAACTTTCATTTCAAAAATTGATAAGCAGGCACCGCAAACCTTTGGAAAGATCGTGTTACCCTTCACATGTGTAGTAAAATCAACGATAATAAATCGTACGTATAAAAAGGCCTGGATGATGCAAAATTTGTTTAAAGATTGGTTTAAAGATAGCTTTATTCCGGAAGTAGAAAAGTTTATGATGAAAAAAATTTAAGATGTAGAATTTTATTGCCAATAGATAATGGAGGTAGTCGCAATTTGGTTTTAATCATCGTAACATAAAAAGCTTGTTTTTTCCTCTAAATTGGACATCGTTGATCGAACTAGCAGATAAAGGAATCAATCCAACACTTAAGGCATCCTACATACCAAGATTCCAAAAAATTTTCGAAAGACTAGGAACCAATAAAAATATAACGTTTATTCAAGTTTAGAAAGGGTTTTCTATTTGAGATTGTATTGCAACAATAGATTTGGGTTGCAAGGAATTAAAATGGCTTATACTTCATGTGTTTGAAATGTCTATTATCACAAATGGAGAGAAAACTATCTCCCATTTGAACAAGCAGAATATAACAGAATGATATCGGTTGCTTCTAATTTAGAAGGAGACGAATTTTCAGATATGAACTTTGATGATGTTCGGGAACTATTTCGAAAACAAACTTAAAATGAGGAAGAACTAACTGAACTACTAAATTGCTCCACTTCCAATTACACCAATGGTTCCGCAAACATTACAATATTTGCTCATTTAAATTCAATTCATCTGCAAGAAGGAATAGCTTTAGGATCAATTTAGGAAATTTGTTTGCTGAAAAATTTGTTTCAGTAGTACGTAGTGGAAAATTTAAAAGAGAATTCTAAACTCTTTAGCTTCTTGTAGAAAAAGTTTGAAAGGATTGTAAGATCGAAACGGACAGTTAATTGCAACTATGTCAGATAACTTTTGTAATGGTGGAAAAATAACTAGTGAAGAGGAACTTCAACCAAATTTGAGGAAAAAAATAGATTAACTGTAATTTCTGATGAGAGTGATGACGATAATTAATTTTCATAACCATGTAAATTTGTCATGAAAACAGACCCGGCTTGACAAAGAACGTGATCGGCTTACAATAGCGCGTAAGCGAAAACTCGAATTTTAAATGTTAAAATAAAACTTGTTACAAATGTTATGAAAGGCTGGCGGATATAATCAAAGGGCTTCAAAGCTTTTTGCTTTCATTTTACTAACAATACATAATATAATTTTAAAAATTTAAGGAAAACCCAATATTTTCAATAAATTACCATTTTATTAGAAGTTTTTCTAGCTGGTGGTGATTCCAAACGTGGGCACAATTTCTGAGACTGTTAAACATTCGCCTATTGACGTGTGCGCAGAATGCAGAATGCAACTAATTTATTCATTAAATTGCATTTCCATTCCAAAAAGACAACGAACATTTGGGTAACAGCTTTTTAAAGAATACTTCGTCAGGATCGAAAACTACCTGTATTCTATCGAGGATGTCGAGGATCTTCCGTAGACGCATATGTGAGCAGATCGCCCCCATCTTTTAGCATTGGATTCTTAATCGATCAAGAAATATTTGTGCCAAATTTCAGTTACCTGTAATAATTATCGGGACTGTGGTGATTCAACAAAAGTTGTGGGTCAAATTAACTCATTTTATATGGGGAAATGTCATCAAATTATACCAAAAACTTCACCAGGTAGAGAAAAATAGTATGGAGTAAAAACAAAGCAAATCACCAAAACTCTCTATTTTAGAGTTGTGTTTGCTGAAAACTATTTGTAAAAGAAAACTATAAACAACCGTTAGGAAATGAATTGTAAATTCAAAAATTTTAAAAAAGTAATGTGTGTCTGAAATTACATTTGTGAATTGTGAAGAAAGAAAAACAAAAATTTGATAAAAGTAAGTACAATTTCTTTTTTTAAATATGGAGCTAAATTAGGCGATGTTAACCTATTTACACATTTCCGGTACAATTTATCGTAAGTTCTGTTTATGCTCGTTCATTCAGGGGGACAAGAGTGACAACCGCGGCTTTGCGGCATACTTCCGACTCGTTAACGTTATCTCAAAACGAGCAAATACGTTTTTTCTAATTGTAATGTAAATGTTTATTTTGCGCACTCTTTTAAGGGTTCTGGATTATTGAGCATGCACGTCGGATCTTTGTGATGCGTTATACTGGACAACACGTGTTTGAAATGTTCTCGTATTTTGTTTAAAAAAATCTGACGGTTCTACTGTGGGACAAGTTGCAATGATTTTTCCAGGTAGTCGTAAATTTTGGGCATGGACCATTTTTGGGTACGGCTGAAACGTCCTTTTTGTTTACCGACCTTAAACTTAAAAGCACGACACGGGGCTCCTCGATCTATTTATAAGATTCTTCTCTACATAAAGTTGCTGCTTTAAGCTGTCTGTGGAATCGTTCAATGATACCATTTGATTGGACATGGCATAGCGAAGTAGTGGTCTTGTGACTACACAAAACTACACTGATATTTGTAACCCCAAAATGCATTTGTTAGATTTGATAATGAGCCCATATACATCTAATCGTTTATGCCTAAACGTTGGAAATGCTCAATTTCATTCTGGTTGGCAATGAGACGTATCTCTATGAACACGAAAATAAAGTCTAAACCACGAAAAACTTCATCTACAAATCTTTGGTATTGCTACTGCGGTTTTATGCCTTGAAGAGCTTTTGGAATTTGATGATAAGCTTTTACTAAATCCAATTTAAAAAACAATTTGTTTTTTGGTTTGTTGATGATCTTGAACATATTGTAAAGGGTACCGGCCGGACACCATGACAGGCTTTTAACGGCTAAAATCCCTGAAAAGGACGCAAACCGTTTGGATCTTTATATAGAAAGTAGATGAGACTGATGAATTTGGAGGTCTGCAGATTCGCGGCTTAAACAAAAAATCGAGTTCCATTTTAGCAGCTTTATACTTATTAGCATCAAGCCGTCTGGGTTTACAAAACGGAAGAACCCCTATAGTAGTTAATTTGTGTATACTTGAATGCTTAATTGATTTTGAATAATTTCGGCTGTTAAGGAAGGGTTTTGTTTTAGTAAATTAGTATACTTATTTACTAAGGAAAATAATGTAGATAGCGTGACGCTGCAAATTTTGCATTGTTATCGCATCAACGGACGAGTTAGTCAAAGGATCTACTAATCGTTTTTGCTTAATATCAACCAGTAAACCACATTTATTCTGGAAACCAGCACCTAGAAATATTTGCGATTAAAAATATATAGGGAATTTCGCGTCGCAAATTTAGGTTAATATTAGAGAGCTTCTTACCAAATGTATCGATTGTAAAAGCGGATCGTTTCTTGTGACAGTGATATTTTGAAGAGGGAAGGATAGACATCGCTGCCCCGCTATCGATTAAAAACTTCAGTTTGTTTGTCGTACCAAATATAAATAGGTGGCAGAATGCATTATCCAAATTCCTATTGGATTCGAGGATTATAAATTCCCAAATTTCATCTGCTGGTTTTGCTAGATCCTTTATATCCTTAATATTCTTCGGTAACTTTCTAATTTGCAGCATTTTAAGCAAGTCTGTGCTTAATATGGAACCAGCTGATATGCATAACTGACTCCAAAGCTCTTCGATCACCTATGCATTGGACTGCCAGAACTTTATCCAACCTGAAGGCTTCGCTGAGAATGTATCTCTCAATTAAAAGTTTTTTCAATTCCTTGTACTTATTATTGGGTGGCGATTTCTATACGTAGTAGACACAAATTGGCTTTCTGCTTCGATAAACTAGCCTTCAGCGCAACTGGGCCAAAACAACGACAGCTTAATGAAGCTGGCAAATATTTCCGAGTTAGTGCTGTTTCGTTGGGTGTAATTTGTGAAGATATCGATTGAATGTTCGTCGTCTGCCATAAGCAAATCAACGAGAGTGTCTGTTTGTAGGTATAACGTTCTAGGTTGTTTATATATCATCTTGGAAGAAGGAAGTTTACAAATTAAAGCTAATAAAATTGGATAATGCTATTCAATTTATTACTAACATATATGTGCATCTGCACATACGTATATAAAATTAAAAAGAAAACTTTATATTTGTCTCTTTTTTATCAATCCACTTCCCGAAAGCAAAAATGAAATGCGAATTTTGGAAATAAAGAGTTCCAAAATTAAAATTTAGACTCTAAAAATAGAAGATTTATTACTATTTTGTTTTAACTGTTCGTTCTTTTGTCTACGTTATATATATATCGATGTACTTAAAATAAAACAAAAGAAATGCAAACAATAAACAAAAGATAAAAGTAAAACATAAAAAATTGAAATTTAAAAATAAGGTAAAAGAACATTTTGAAAGTTTAGTCTTGTGTTTTTCTATTTTAAATGCTCATTTTTGAATTTGAAAATACACAAAAAAAAGAAAAATTTAGCTGCTTTGTTTCTTCACCTCCGCTTATTATACCTACTACCGAAGATTGAGGGGTATATTCATTTTGTCAAAACGTTTGCGGCGCCCAGATGGAAGTTCTAAATCGATTTAAGTAAGACCGCCTGTTCATCTGTCTATTGTCTGTTGCCAACATTCTCTGGACCACAAAAATGAAGCAGAAATATTAGAAAGTCCTTCACGCCGGTTGGTATTAAAAATGGGCCAAATCGGTCGAAAGACACGCCCATAGCACCATGAAAACTGAGAACACCTCTGCTTTTCAAAAGGAATGAAAAATTGGTTTTTTGCTCATGACTCATAAACTATAGCAAATAAATGTACAAAAATTAAAACGCTTATTTTATGGGCAATGCTGTATCATTCGTGCATAAAAATGGAAAAAGTTGATCAGGCCAATCCTATATTAAAGTATATAAAAATTTCTTTGCTTTTTTCCAATATCTTTACAACATGCAAAAACAAGCTTCAAAAACTCTATAAAGTATATAAATTCTTGGCCAGTTTCACATTTTGAATGCACCTAAACATTTTCACCTTTCCATCTATCCATTTGTCTGTTTGCCCAACTTTGTAGTTTTTGTGGTAAACATTTTTCCGTTAGCGAAAACGAAAATATCGCCTAAAAATTTGCAAAAAGATTTGGAATCATTTTCATTCCTTTTGAAAAACAGAGGTGTTGTTAGTTTACTTGGTTCTGTGGGCGTGTCCTTTGCCCAATTTGGCCTATTTTCAACATCAATCTGCATGCAAGAACTTTCAATGTTTCCGCTAAATTTGAAGACGATAGCTTTCTTTTTATGGTCAGGAGAATGTTTACAAAAGACATTAGACAAACGCACAGACGGACAAGCGGACATGATTAAATCTATTTGGAATTTGATGCTGATCAAAAATATATTTACCTTGTGGGATCTCTGATGCTTCCTTCTGGGCGTTGCAAATATTTTGACAAAACGAAAATATACGCCCATCCTTCGGTGAAGGGTATAAAAATGCACTAAAAACTATTTACTTACACACTTCTTTGTTATAATTAATTGATAAATTTTTCCTTTATGCAGTTTTTTTTTTCCATTTGTTATAAATTTTAATTTTTTTCACTTCATAAAAACTACGTAATATATATAAGTAGTCGGCGTATAATCAATTTTTTTAATTTATTCACAAAATATTCGCCCATTAATAATTAGTTTGTTTGTTTATTTATCAAAGAGGAGAACCAGCTACTCTTCTTCGCATTTTGACAGCCAAAATTAAATATAACCAAAAATTTCTTTTTGCTGCTTCGCCATTTATGAATGATATCAACGAAACGAAAATGTCACGAAAACCTTACGCGATCTGGGCAAGAACATTTACCAACTATCAGTTAAGCCGCGAACGAAAGTTAACTTTCATATACGTGTTTTCCCCCTTGCTTAAGTTGCTGTTGTTTTTAGTTTAGCTAATTATGGGGAAAATAATAGGTAAATATAAATAATAAATGTAAATTAAAACTTAAGAGATTTATTAACGTGATTGTCATTATTTAATAATTATATAATAACGGAACAAATGTAAGTATTTTTTAATTTGGTTGTATTAGCTAATTTTAGTATATAATGGTTGTGATTTAGCTCTAAGGTCAAAATCCAGTTGTAATGCGGTTAGTTCTGCCAGTAGAGTAGCGATGGGTAAACATTTAAATTGCAATTTTCTCTTTTTTGTAATATTTTTTTTTGTGCATTTAGAAACCCCGGTGTAATAGATGTACCGCATAAGAACGATATGCCGAGTACAGATAAGAAACGCAAGTAAGTACACATATGTGGTTTATTATTTTAGTTTTTTTTTAGTTTTAATCTTTGTTTTCTTTTTGTCGGTGCAGCTGCAAAAATGAAGGCAAAGAAAGAAAAGAGTTATTCGACACACACAATTTGCTCCCGAAGCAAATCGATAATAGAAGACGCTTTCAAAAGACCATCCAACAATTATTAAGGGAGAAAATCGGCAAAATCATGCAAACGTAAATAAAAACAAAATTAGGCAAAATTTTTCATAAAACAAAATGAAGCGATATAATTTCATATTGTCGTTTCTTAAGAAAACTTTGAATTGCGAACTTTAATTTTGAATTTTAGTACACATATCATTCTATTTTTTGTAATATAATATGTTAACGCATTAATATATGAATTTACCTATAAATATGTATAATGTTTTAAAATGAATTTCAGGTCAATCCTAGTTTGGTTTTATATAAATAAAAGGCAAGTTTTTAATTTTCACAAAACCCCTGAAGGCAGATTTATTGTTATTTTTTCTTTTATTTTAATAGAATTCAATTTGAAAATGCAGAAGATATGCCAGTTCTTATTTCTTTACTTATTGATCTAAGTTGATGGAGACATCCACCAATACGTCGACACTGTCCTCAAAATAAGTTGTCGTGATTCAGGAAAAAAAAAGTTTACTGAAGTAATTTTCATATGGTCGCAAAACTTACGAATAAATATGTACCTATGTAGATTAAGTCGCCACTATTTTATTCAGGCTATACTCGATATTGCTGTTTATAAAACGTTCTTCATTTTCTGCGAAAACATATT
Source organism: Glossina fuscipes (assembly GCF_014805625.2). Lineage (NCBI taxonomy): Eukaryota > Metazoa > Arthropoda > Insecta > Diptera > Glossinidae > Glossina > Glossina fuscipes. Next base: position 4,940,983 of record NW_023998432.1, read on the forward strand.
AGTTTGGGGAAAAAGAAATGCATTATTTTTTCAGTAGATGGCTGCACTGATAGATTTCTCGTAAAGTATCGATCAAACAATTTCCGATACTGTACATTTCGCAGTAAAAAAAATTCTTTTGCTGTTTTCTGTTTGGTGCATTCAGTTGTGAGTTACAGCGTGTTAAAAATGGAAGTGAACAAGGAGAAAATTCGGTACATTTTACAGTTTTTCTTTGACAAAGGCGAAAATGCAAGCCAGGCGGCTAAAATTGTGAATGATGTTTATGGTTCCGATACTTTAACAGCCAATTTTTTGATGTTAAAGATGCACCTCGCACAGGTAGGCCTGTCGTCGAAAATGTCGATAAAATCGGAGAAATGATCGAAATTGACCGGCATGTTAGCAGTCGTAATATCGCCCAGGAGCTAAAAATCGATCATAAAACAGTTTTAAACCATTTACACAAAGCTGGATTCAAAAAGAAGCTCGATGTTTGGGTGCCACACCAATTAACAGAAAAAAACATGATGGATCGAATTTCCATCTGCGAAGCCTTGGCCAAACGGAATGAGATACACCCATTTCTTAAACGGATGGTGACTGGAGATGAGAAATGGATCACATACGATAACCCTGTGCGAAAACGATCGTGGTCAATGAGCGGTGAAGCACCTCAAACGGCCAGGAAGGTTTTGCTATGCATTTGGTGGGACTGGAAGGGGATTATTTATTATGAGTTGCTTCCATATGGCCAAACGCTAAATTCTGATCTCTACTGTCAACAACTGGACCGTTTGAAGATAGCGATTGACCAGAAACGGGCAGGATTGGCCAACAGGAGAGGTGTCGTGTTCCACCAGGACAACGCTAGGCCACACACATCTACAGTGACTCGCCAGAAACTTCGGGAGCTTGGTTGGGAAGTTTTAATGCATCCGCCATACAGTCCGGACTTGGCACCAAGCGATTATCATCTTTTTCTTGCATTGCAAAATTTCTTTAATGATAAAAAATTGGAATCTAGGGAGGATTGTGAAAATCGACTACTGGAGTTTTTTGCAAATAGAGACCAGGACTTTTATGAGAGAGGCATTTTGAAGTTACCTTTAAAATGGCAACAAATCATACAACAAAACGGTGCATATTTGACCCAAATCGAACAATCCGAAGCATGTTAAATAAAGCCCTGAAGTTTATATAAAAATAATGGATTTCTTTTTCCCCAAACTAATATTTGGGTTCCGTCTACGTATCCATACTCTTCAAAAAATATTAAGAATATTCCTACCATCGTTTGTCCAACAACAGCGCCTCCCAAGAACATGGAAAGCATAAAAAAAAGTTACTCGCACCAATTTTTCTTAAAATGAATCCAAAAAGCCTTTTTTGGCACTTGAAACTTTTGCAAAAATCTACGTATAATAAAATGTATAATGTACTCGCATTGTTGCTAAATATATTAAACAATTTTTTGCGTATTTTCTGATAACGTAAGATGATTTCAAGCGCCCCACACAATCTTTCTACGTCTTAGAAGACTCCTTTTCCGGCGGTCTCAATTTTCCTCTACTACCATATAACATAACATGAGGAAAGGAACCATTCCGTTTGATGTATATATTTTCCTCAAAATCACAAGATTATTTAATAACAGCATTTTACGTATTTTTTTTCGTTACGGCTGGTAGCGATAAGATATATTCATTAGAGTGATGAATTGTCATTTTGATAGTGGCAGTATACGGTGATGTATGGAGAGAATAATGATACAGAGTTGATTATAAGCTTTGGCGAACTAATTAATTAATTAAGTGGGCAAGACGTTCCGTGACCTAGGAGATCTATTGTGCTCGCCCATGCCCCTAGCCTTCCAGTTTCAGGATTTCTATTAATCCCGCCGCTTTCTATGCGTCAGAGCATCATATTGTATCTGGCGTAGTAAAATGCTTGCGAAGCACTTGGTGTCTGATTCTGGAGGTGACCTCACATTTACATCGACTATGAGGGGACGTCTCACTTCTCCCTTGGCAAAATCTGCATGAACCGATATCAAACCTACCAATGTTTCTCAGATGATTCCTGTGACGGTACGTTTTATTCTATACTCATTGCGATACCGGCCTATTAATGTGGTTTGTTGGTACGCCACAGAAGAGTTCAGGACCTAGCAACATCCCTCGGGCTCCGCTGTTAACTGGACAGTCGACCGTTTCACTGCTTTCAGCATCCGAACATGCAGGCACCCATATAAGGTACACACCATTCTGCCTGGCTAGTTCATACAGTGTTTGAACGCACTCCAACACCAGGCCGGATATTATCATTCGCCCCTCTTAGGGAATATAAGGCGGCTTGGCTGTCGGAGTATATGTAGATCCGTTTTCTCCTGCACTGCCTTCTTAAGTATTCAGATGCATATGCAGTGATTGCGTAAACTTCCGCTTGGAAGGCATTCGATCAAAATTTCGTAATAAACACTTATATGTGACCTGCTCACATATTCCCCAAATTCGTATATTTCCGTATATAAGGAACAGGCTGCCCTCATTTGTGAAGTCGCTAAGCAATCTAAACCTACCGATATAGTCATTGCGTTTGGTGACTTCAAATTGCGTCAGGTCACTTGGTTTTACAGTGATAGTTCTGGCTGTTTGATTCCTACTTCAACATCTGACAAAGCTGTCGTCTTCTTTAATGAATTATTCGATCATAATTCAATTTCAATACAACGGTACTTCTAATTGCAATGGTAGATTGCTTGATCTTTGCTTTGCCAATTTTCCTGAGATTTGTGTTAATCGTTGTCTTTCGTTTAGTTTACTTCAGGATCCATATCATCCAGCTTTGGGTATTTCCTTTCATTACAAGTATGATGGTTCGGTAAACTTCTGTAACGTTCCTAATTCAACTTTTTCAAATATATTTTATGATTTCCATAAAATCAATATTTCAATGCTAAAATCCCATCTCTCACATATTCTGCTGGATTTTTCAACTGGAAGTATTGCAAGTTTATTATCATCGTTCTACAAAACATTAAATCTAGCTATTGCTGCATCTGTTCCGATCAAGTAGTGCCGAGCTCGAAGCAGGTGTCCCCCGTGGTTTAATAGGACAATTAAATATTACAAGAACAGAAAAAACAACTTATTCAAAAAATATTCGAAAAATGGCTCTGCTCTTGACTATTTTGCTTACTCCGTGGCATGGCATAGATTTAACTCCCTCAACCACCATTATTATTGCAGATATTTGCAGTTCATTAAATCCTCTCTGTTTGCTAATCCTAGTCACTGTTCTAGCCCCTCTTTGACCGGTAGAGCGAATTAGTTGACGGGGTTTGGCTCTCTGAGCCGCATGACAAAGAATAAAGAAAAAGGAAAAAAAAAAAAATGTTTTCGTCGGCAACCTGTCCGCCCTACGTATGTCCGTCTAGGGTGAGTCCGTCTGCACCCGTCCCATGTCCCCCCTACGCTCCCCTCACATGCACACCCCGCAACGTACCCCAGCCACAGCGGTGGCAGGTTAACCTCAGCCACTCATCGGGGCTCCTCCGTGAATAGGGAACAGAAAGAAAATAAATAAAAAAAATACCTGACTGAGACTGTGGTTGTTGCTGGTGTCTTTGGTGGTGGCTGCTTAGTGGTTGAACGTCATCTGGTCCTTCGTGCCGGATGCGCAATTGCCGCCAATGAAAAGATTCCTTTGCTTTACACTGAGATCGAGAAAAACAAGGCGAGCCTCCGTCACATTAAATTGTACTTTCCCAACGTTTACTTTTCTTTTACTTCTCTTTCATTATAATGGCATCGTTTGCTCGATGAAGGCAAGGTAAAGAAAATAAACAACACACACTCTTTAATATCACCCCCTTTTTTTATTTAAAAAAAAACAAATCAACAAATGTTAATGTCTCTTTATACCAATTCTCTTTCTTTTTTAAATATTTTAATATTAACAATTTTCCTCTTAATGTATATAGTTTCGCAAAAGCTATTGTAATAAGAAGTTCACGTATTCTTTATACAAAATTTCCATAATTTTAGGTTATTTACATAGATATAGTTTAGTTTTGTTCATTTATTTATTTTTTTTTCTGTTTTCTTACGCATACCGTCACTGATATTTAAAATTAATATATTCATACACGAATGCGATGCGCTTTGCTTGGCACATTCTACCAACACACTCAACCCTTCACTTCGTTATCGTCGAAGACAGCTTTATCGTTTAAGAATTAAAAACACACAATATTCTGACTTTGTACTGCTTTCTCTTACTTGGTTACTTCATGTGGTTTTTTCACTTTGAGTTCCAATTGTCAACGCTCTCTTGCAACTTAACAAGACCTGCACAAATGCAATTAAATTTGACGGCAAGACAAAAAGAAATGGTAAATTTATCTATCTATACTTTTGTTTCTCTTTCACGATTTGCTTTAGTTAAGAGACATTTTGCAATCACCCTTTCTTTATTCCTCTTTATTTCTTTTTTCTTCGATCTATGGGCAAGATGGCTATTGTAAAATTTTCTTTTATAATCCCTTTTTCTTTCTTTTTTTCTTTGATATTCAGATTAAAAAGTTATTAAATTGATTATTAAAATGTGAAAAGTACACGACTTTTATTGTTAATATGAGAATCAGAATTTGGATGAATTTTCTGTTAAATCTCACTCCATATCAAATTAGGACATTTTTCTTCTTTAAAGCGGAGGATTTTTTCCTTTGGTTCGCACTACATAACAACATACACTTGGATTTCGCTCCAACAGGACTTTTACGACAAACGCTAACGAACAATTCAAACTGCCTTGTGTGGCTTTTTGTCTTTTGATATTTAATTATCAATTCTCTATTGCAATCGGTTTAAAAAACTCATGTCTTGTTTCAATAATTCGTAAGCTTATTATTTGTATCGTTCGGTTTAGAAAAATGGATTTTGGTAGATTTATCATTTAAATTTTAATTGAAAGATGTGAGTTAACTGTTCGATATAGTTAACACATCACAATTTTGTAAATTTTATGAATGTGTCGTTTCCGCACGTTAAGAATTTCTTTTCTTTGATATTTTTTTATTTCTTAATGGTCATCTTTCCGTCTGAGCTCATATTTAAAAAAGAAAAAAACAGCCAGAGCTCAGCCACACACAATCAAAAGACAATCGCAAAGCAAGCGCACTCGCTGACATTTTCACTTCAACTCCTAAAACCAAACTCAACTTAAAACTATCCCAACGCATGATTTCTTCTCTTTTCCTTTTCTTTTTCTTCTTTATGTTGGTGTATAGCGGCTAGCCGCTACTCTTGGAAAAAAGGAAACGTACCGCAATGTCTTTGGCTAACACGGACCGACCGACACCCTACCTTAAGTCTGTTCGCGGCCGTTACATACTTTTTTAAATTTGTTAACTCAAAAAGAAAAATTTCCACACATCCTTCGCATGTTTTTTTTAATGGCTCTGATTCCTCGGATGATTGTGAAATCTCAAATCTCTTTGCTGAATGCTTCCAACGAAACTTTTCGACCGATTTATTAGCAAACTACCCATATCCGATAACTAATCTGGTTTCAATTCCCAATTTGGTTATTTCTGAAAATGACGTGTTTAAAGGGTTGAGCTCTCTAAAATATAGTTGTGCGCCTGGACCTAGTGGAGTTCCATCATGCGTACTTAAATCCTACGCCGTCGAGTTATGTGGTGTTATCTCAAAGATTTTTAACCGTCCTTTGAATTTAGGTATTTTCCCTTCATGTTGGAAGAGTACTTTCCTTATTCCCATTCACAAAAGTGGAAATAGACAACTTGTTGAGAACTGCAGGGGCATAGCCTAGTTGAGTGTCTTGCCTAAGCTGTTTGAGTGAATTGTGACCCAGCATTTGGCACTTGCCATTAATCCGTATATTTCTCCACACCAGCATGGCTTTCGGAAAGGGCGATCTACGGTCATCAATTTGCTAGAGTTTACTCGTCATGTTTTCAAGACTTTTTCTAGTCGCTCTTGCACAGATGTAATATACACTGATTTAAGCAAAGCCTTTGATTTGGTTAACCATAACTTATTTAGCTTTAAACTCCAATCCTCTGGCTTCCCTTCCTATTTAGGGAAATGGATAAGCTTTTATCTGCACAATAGATCCTTCAGGGTTGTGTTTAACTTTATCACATCGGATGAATTCCTCGTGACGTCTGGCGTACCTGAAGGCAGCCACTTAGGGCCCACTTTAGTTATTTTATATAGTAATCTGTGATTAATTCCAGCCAGATCTTGATATACGCTGATGATGTGAAACTGTTTTCTTCCTTCCCTCTAGAATCGCATTTAGATTACGTTTTAACTTGCATATTGAGCAAAGCTAGGTCCGCGCATGGCTCTATAAAGAGGTGGTCCAAAGAGTTTGATGATTCTTATATTACGAAAAGGTTATCCATGTGTTTGGTTAGACCTGTACTTAAGTATAGCCCCGTTTTGTGGCCTCCTTCATATAGGTGCGATGTAGATTCCATTGAATCTGTTCAAAAGCAATTCTTGCTGTTTGCCCTTTGGAATTTGGCTTGGGATCCGATTGACTCTCTTGCCTCCTATGAAAATAGGTTGCTTTTGTTGTCCCTACCGTCTCTCGGCAAACGTAGATTTGTTCTTGGCGTTTCCTTCGTAATCAAAGTAATAAATGTTGCTATTGACTCGCCTGCATTAGTTGGTGAAATAACCTTTAATGTCCCCAACCGCTTCTCTAGGCACTTTACCCTGGTTAAACTTAATCAATGTAAATATAATTATGATCTGTTTAACCCGCTTAGAGTTGTTTGCAAAAACCTACATGATGTCAATCACCTATTTTCATTATCGGACTCTTTAAAGCCTATTAAAGCAACTTTGCTTAATATGCGCGATTTACCTATGTCGTACTTAAAGTAACATTCCATACCTTATTTTTTATTTAAAACAATATTTTGTTGTTAACGTGCTTATGCATGTTTGCAATGGTTTAGGGATCCACTTGCAACCTGGATTTGTGCTTGTTGCAGTTGTGCTTCTGTGCTAGCTGTATACATGCTTTTTTTTAAATTTTTTTTTCTCTCTTTTTATTTATTTATACATGAATTATTATTTTTAACTTTTTAACTTTTTAATCTATTTTTAAACTTGCTTATTGGTATTCTTCCTTTTTTTTCTTCTTGTTTATTGTATACTAGTTTTAAAAAATTTAGTATAAGATTTTCTATTAACATGTACTTAATTCGACTGTAATTTTCTGCAGTTGAATTTCATGTATAAATGAATAAATAAATAAATATGGAGAGACTATGTCCGTTTGGCGAACTAAGAGTATTAATTAGACAACATTTAATTTACAACTTTTTTTGTTGTAGTTCAGTTGTTTGCAAGTAAACAATTTTGTTTGTGATTTATTTTGTTGTCAATTTACAGCTGTTTTTTTTTATAAATGCAACTCTAATTTATAACGAACTCAGAACAATGAATATTAATGCTAAACCCAAGCTCTTTTGCGTTCGCGTAATTCGAGAAATATTAGAGTGCATTTAACAGCTGTTATGCGTACGTCATCTCAAGAACCGATAGTCCTCAACCTATGGCGAATGCAATCAGATAATGGATCCCAAACCAGCCGAAAAACGAAAACCTGACCTTAGCTTCAGATGAATCAGGGATTCAGCTCTCAACTTGTGCAGATGATTCAATCGATTCAATTTAAAGTGTTAATTCAATCTCATCACTGCCATGCCGTCAATTCATACCGTCGAAAATTTGTAGCAATTCAGGGTAATAAGCAGCGTTACTTCCGTCCGGATTCTTTTTGCTGCCTTCCAAAAACACTTTATCACGACTTATGGTTATATCAACGTTTATAAAATTAAATAAGTCGTAAGCTTTGCTTTTGTAGCTATATCCAATCACGACTCGTTAAAATTTTAAATCGAGACGGCAGACGGACCGAACATCTTCAGGAGATTTGTGTTCACCACGGCAAAACACTCTGATGGTTAAATAATAGGTTGACAGCTTCTGCCTAAAAGCGATGATTACGACCTATCAATGAGGGTGCACCCAACAGATGTGTCGTTCGGTTTATTCTCTCCACTGTACCATATTTTTCTCAAGGAATACGAGCACGTTTTTTGCTGAGTCATTCCGTTGTCCTGTACGAAACGCTCAACATTTCTGTTTATATACTTACATTCGTTCTTCGAACTTCTATTTTTGTTGAACACTCGTGCTTGCCCCATTTCTTGACTTCGATTCATGTTTTATAGGCACGAGATTTTCTTTTAAGGCTATAAAAAAGTAATTTTCCGGAAAAATCATATATAAATATGACTAAGAATCGCCAACTGAAAAATTGTTGACATTGAGGGGGCGCAATAACACTGGAATGGACTAGTTCCAATAAATTTGTGGCTCTTGTACCATCGTCTCTGAATGGTTTCAAAATTGGTTTGCCTTTAACTCACTATACAAGATCTTTTGCTTTAGTTTTCAAAATGAATACCAAAAGATTTTTTTACTTCATTTAAATTTCTGTCACCAATGTGGCCCATTCTTCTGTACCCCAGATCCACTTCTTTTCCAGCAACAAAAAATTTATTTCCCTTCATTTGTGCTTTACGGTCAACGCGATACAGGTCGTTTTAAACCGGGGCAGAAGTAACAAGTGTACCGTGTATTGGGAATGTGACATATTTACCCTTCAAAAATAACTTTCTTGCAATTTTTAGTCCTTTGCGTTGTAGACAGAGTTGGGTCCAAGTTATGTATCAACTCAACGTTTTTTACTATTAGTGCTTTGTTGCTCTCTTCACTCAAAATATTTAAGTCGACATCGCCCACATATTCAATTTGTATTTCATTTTTGTTTGTAAAAAAAACTTTTTTATTATCTCAGTTATGTATAACTGCCATTGTTTGTCATGTGACTTCTAGCGTCACTGTCAACATACCAATACATGGGATTGTTAGTATGGTTGTAATGATCATTTTCTCAGAATCATTTGTTTGCAGAAACATTCATAGTCATACTCGATGCAATAAGTGTTGATGAAACATTTTTCTTTTTGCTTTTTTGTACTCGGCCTTACCCTTGTTGTTGTTTTTGCTTTGACAATTTCGGCAGATGAGCTCGAATTCTTTACAACTACAGCACTGGATGGTTTTCTTACTTGTAATTCTTCGTACACAATGAACTTCGAGTGTTAAATTTGTCGTTTTGAAGAAGTAGGTTTTTTCGTGATATGGACAGTCGGCTCTCTTTTGGAATTTTCGAGTACCATCACCAGCTGTTTAAGATTATCCGATAATTCGGCTAACGTTATAAATGCTGTGATCTCGTCATCTATATTAATTCCTGCATTCCTTACTTTTAAGGCAATCATCACCAATTCGTGCACGTACTTCTGAACTGAACTATAATTTTTCAATTTTATGTTCAAGAGCTCCTTGGGTAGTTCCACATTTCGCGTGAGCCCAGTGTTTGCATAAGCACTCGTGAACGCATTACAGGCTTCTTTTGCTGTTAAGACTGCTGTAATATGTCTATAAGTAAAGCGATCAATGTGATTTTAGTCAAAGTACGTTCATACAAGATAGCATCGTCGTATAAATACGTTGGTTTGTACAATTTCCCTTCTTTTAAACGTTTCAAATACGTCGTAACTAGTCTAAAACAAGCGTTACATATGGCCCACAACATGTTGATTTGAATTCATTTATTAAACTTCCATATGTTCTCACAATGTTAATTGCTTAGTTGTAATTACACAGTAAAGTTGTAACAAGTAATATAAGAGCAATCTCCTACTAAGAGCTATTTAGAAAAAGAGTAGAGGAAACATATAAAGTATCTTTCATTCTGATTCCTTTTTCATTTTTCTGCTATTATACGTTTCATTTATCGTTTGCATAAATAAATAGACATTCAACATCGACTTGTGTTCTGAGCAGTGCGTGTTTTGTTTTTCGTCTGCGATTTTCTAATTGGTTTCGGTTTTTTTGTGTGTTTAACTCGTGTGTTTGCTGTGGTTTTGCAAAAACTGATTATTGCAGATACGATATTTGCTTTCGTTTTTCTGTAAATATAATAAAAAAATCAAAAAAACACAAGAGAAAAATAAAATATTGAAAACAATTGTCATTATCCTCAGCACTTCGCAAGCCTTTTCAAGTAAGTGGTTATTTCCCAATTTACTAAATAATAGACAGCCATAAGACATAATGGCTTCGGGGCCGCCAGATAAAAACTCAAATAGATTTCATCTATTAGCAGACGTATCCCCCCAACGAAAACAATTTAAAATTCCGACTTCCCGGTGTTGCCAACCAGTAGCATCATTCCTATTGACAAAAAATATGTTGTGATTTCTCCAACTTATCCCTCCATAACAGTTTCGCAAACCGGCCCGTTCGCTATTAAAAAAGCACTAGATAGCATTACAACATATATAAACTCTATAGCGATTTTACGCGATGGGAATTTACTTGTCCTCACTGGGAACCCGAGCGCAACCGAAAAGCTCATAAAATCAAAATAATTAGCTAATTTATGTGCAATATCCGCTAAACTGCATGACAAACTCAACTCGGTTAAAGGCATCGTTTATGCCGCATGCTTAAGGCATGTGCCGGAAGATGACATTGTTCGCGAAATGGGCAGTCAAGGAGTGACTGAAGTCTACAAATTTACCAAGTTAAATGACGATGGAAAAACCCGATCTCCTACAGGAAGAATTATTTTGACTTTTGACCGCTATCGGCTACCGACAACAGTTGATGTAGCTTGGTACAAATGTAAAGTAGAACTCTACATTCCAAATCCCATGAGGTGTAAAAACTGCCAACGCCTGGGCCATATGGCAAAAAGATGCACCAGACCTCCATCCTGTGCTAACTGTGGTCTTCCTTCACATCCTGAAAACTGTACGCGTAGGTTCTGCTTAAATTGCAACTATCAGCACTCTGCGTTAGACAAACAATGCCCACGTTTTATACAAATGCGTGAAACTCTAAAAATCAAAACAGAAAACTATTGTAGCATGGGCGAAGCGCGACGCACATACCGGAAAAGAAATCCATCTGTAGCCCAGGAATTGGCAAAAGTAATACCTACGCTGCTGTTGCCTCGCAAATCGAGCCTAGTAAGACTTTAACTGCAACTGCTTCCAATGAAAAACCTGTTCCACCATTAACCAAAAATTATATTGCGAAACCAGTTACATCACTTGCCAAAGATAATATTGAAAAAACCAAAGCAACTGCAAATATTGAAAAAATTAAAACAACAACACATATGCTAAAATCTAATATACCAAATTCTCCAGAATCTCCAGCTCTCAACTTTACTCAACAAATCACAAGTGGTAATGAATCCATTCTTTCATCCATTAATCAACCTTCAATTTCAAATTATTCACGTGCGCCAACTCGTTGCGCTTCAAATGTACCAAATCACCTAAGTACAGATTATTCTGCTGGTAAGAACATTCACGAAAAATTCCTATAGCGACCTTCTCGACGGAGACGCTGACATGTTAACTTAACCCTCCCTCCATTCCGTTTCCATGTCACTACAATTAAATAAAGTTTTTAAAATTCTACAATGGAACATTAAGGGACTTATTAATAATTTTGATGAAAGCCGTACACTCAGAAGTGATTTTAATTCAACCATTTTATCGCTTCAAGAAACTCATTGTAGAAGCTCTTTTAATCCTATTCCACCCAAATCATATACTGGATACTTCACGAATGCTGCTAACAATTTATATTTCAAACAAGGAGTTGGTGTTTTTATAAAATCAAGTATACCTCACAAACGCATAAATTAAACTCAAATATACAAGCTGTGGCGATACAAATAATGTTAAACATAAAATTTACAGTGCTTTCGCTCTATATCCCACCTTCGCAATCGTTTTCTCAGCAAGAACTCTACAATTTGTTCTCCGTACTTTCTCTCCCATTAATTATATGCAGCGACTTTAACAGCTGGAATACCATATGGGGATCAACAGTGAACAACACTCGTGGTACTGTTTTAGAAAAGGCCTTCATTCAAAGCAATCTCTGCATTTTAAATGATGGAAAACCAACGCACTTTTCAACTCATCACACTTTTTCACATATTGATTGAACATGTTGCTCTCCCTCACTTCTTCGTTTGGTTTCCTGGTCTATTTCTGATGATCTACATAATAGTGATCTCTTCCCAATCATAATTGATCTTAATCTTTCAATGTCCCCTATTAATCCAGCAAAACAGGCCGAATCATTTCTGAATTCAAAGCCATTTAACGGGAATTCATCATGATCATTTATTATTATACAAAAAGGCCAACGCTCTATTCAGGAAGGAATTACGAAAATCGAAGGCACTTAATTTCGAACTTTTTTCGAAAAGAATTCACAGAAATACATCAATGAAAGTTGTCTGGAACAAAATCAACAGATTCAATGGGACTTTAAACCTGAACGAAATTTCTGCAATCTGCACTCCCAATGGAACTTCAACTGACGCACGTGCGAATACTCCTCTGACAGCAACTTTTCCAGTGCTTTCACCGAAAATAAAAGGACTCCAATTCCTTTTTTAAACTGTACTGACAGATGTGCCCCCTTCGTGAAAAATTACATACCTACATTAGAACTTGAAAATTGTCTCTCCAAATCGAAGGGGAGGACACCTGGTCTAGACAGCATCTCCTACCAAATGATCAGTGCGCTGTCTAATTCAAGTAAAAAGAAATTGCTGGACGTATATAATACGGTATTTTTGACTGGCCATATACCCTACATGTGGACACTGGCAGCAGTTGTTCCAATTCCAAAGTCTAAAAATGTCTCCATCGCGTCGGATTATCGCCCAATCTCTCTTCTTTCTTTCCTCTCAAAGGTATTGGAAAAGATTATGGCATCTAGATTATCTTGGTTTCTTGAGTCCAAGAACCTGATAACAAAGCAACAAGTTGGTTTCAAGCAGGGTAGAGGGTGCATCGACGCTCTGTCACATATTGATTATTTTACAAGCAAAACAATTTCCGAACGAAATCACGTAACAATTCTCTCAATTGATTTCGAAAAAGCATTTGACAGAGTTGGTCTTCATGTTATGTTAAGACTCTTGAAATCGTGGAATGTTGGAACCAAATTTTTCAACTACATCAAATCATTCATGTAGCATCGGCGGTTTAAAGTTAGAATCAACAATCATCTTTCTGATTCCTTTCCGCTAATTAACGGCATTCCGCAAGGATCTCCTCTCTCTGTCATGCTTTTCCAGATCGCCTTCAACGAAATTAGCAAAATTCTTTGCCGTGTACCAAGAGTGGAACATTGTCTCTACGCGGACGATGTATACATTTTTACAAAAAAAAAAGACAATACGAAAGCAATCAACATCCTCGAATCTATTGGACGAGAGATCTCCGCATGGGCAAACTCGTCAGGGGCTAAAATATCCATACAAAAATGTAAAAAAATGCACATTTGTCGAAAGCAGATTTGCGATGCACGAAATCTACTGTTGCATATTAATGGCTTACCAGTATTAAACGTGCAGACGCTGCATATTCTCGGGCTCACTTTTTCCAACAAACATCGTTGGAAAGCACACTGTCTTCGGTTAAAAAATTCAATTTTAACAAGGGTGAATTTCATACAGTTGCATATTAACACTATCGCTTATCTTACCAAAATACTTGTGTTAAGTAAGATTGACTATGCTTTAATAATTTATGGCAATAGCTGCAAATCTAATATCAACATCCTTAAACCTGTCTATCACCAAGCCGTCAGAGCAAGGTGTTATGCTTTTCGTACCACGCCCATAAATAATATTATAATTGAAGCTTTAGAAAATAGATTTTATGAGTTAAAAGCCAAAATAGTCCCCAAGCTTCTTAATTCAAATATATCTATTCTCGGTGATGACGTGAGAAAGATTATTATAGCGAAGAAAATTCCAAAGTCACCATCTGCAATTGACCATTGTTTGTACGTCGCAAAGGAGTTGAACATTCCCTTAAAAAATTCCCGTTCTTTTGGTGTTAAGCCTCCACGGATTTTGAAAGGCTGCTCTTTTGACATCTAGCTGTCTATGCACAAGAAAGAAGATACTCCAAATTACGTCTTCAGAAATCTAATAGCTGAAAAAACCCAAGTATTGGAGAGTACTGGTTGAAAACTTTGATACACAGACGGCTCAAAATCTTCTGGCCTGCCTCCTGCTTGTGTCGTAGTAGATGCTACAGGACAGGTTCTTCTCAATCACATATTTCACGAAAGTACTTCAACTTTCACAATCGAAGCCAGAGCTATCCTTCACGCAGCGAACCTTGCTCAACAAACTCAGAACCGTCATTGTTACGGACAGTTTATCTGTATTACAAATTATTCGGAATCCTTCGACTTCGAGATGGAGCACCATCAACAAATTAAGGAATATATTTACAACACCCGACGGAAAAATTAAAATGTTATGGGTACCAAATCACATCGGTTTATTGGGAAATGAGCAGGCTGATCGAGCGGCAAAGAATGCTGCTTCCGCTCCTCTAATCATGGATGATGTCATGGAAAAGTTGGATCTTCGAAAATACATTCGAAAAAAACTTAAAGAGAAAATTGCAGAAGGAAATCTACAATACCATCATCAACACTACTCTTCCATTAACCCTCAATTAACTCGACTTTTATATCCAACAAATGTTGAGAAAACCAAGATTCAAACATTTTCGAGAACTCGCCTTGGTCATACAATTGCAACTCACCAATGGATCTTGGAGAAGTCTTCCTCCCCAATCTGCAGTTGTAGACCAACTCTCATTATAAAGCACATTCACTGCGACTGCCTTAACTTTTCCTTGGCTAGAAGTATTGCATTTGGAACGATTAACCCTTTCGACATTCTAAAATCAGCTTCAGAATCGAGTATCAATTTTATACATTACTTTATTAATACTACTAAGCTCATTATCTAATGTACATTTATTTAAATTAGAGCCGATAGCCTGACTTGCTAGTGCTCAATGTCTTTTTTTTTTAGTCTAAGAATTTATTTCATTAGTCTAAAATTATAATAATAATACCAATAATAAAAATCTTCATTCTCAACACAAAAATAAAGTCACCAACAAATTTTGGAACTTTACACGCCTTGATTTACTTTTACTTTTTTGAAACTGAGAAGTCTAAAAAGATGAAATTGATCCACCCGGTAGCTATAGCGTTAATGACGCTCATTCATTTTCGAGGTGGAGTTTTAAAAGTCGGTAAGTCTGTCTTTCAGTCACATTGATTTCCTATGAAAATATTTTGAAAGTGAAAGATTCAGCGTGTTGCCATCAATGCTTTTAAGCTATATAAGAATTCCATTTCAAGTATCGAATTTAATTCAGTGCAGGTTCTCCATCGTTTTTCTTTTGGCAATGCAAAAAATTAAAAGGATCTTCAGAGACATCGTCAAGATCGTAGACTTATAGCAAAATATTAAAAGAACAAGAGTCAGCCATGTTTGAATTGAAGCGAATATAGTGACGACCAAGATCCCTTTAGCATATGTAATCGAAATTTTTTATTTAGCGTCTTATATGAACTTGTTACCAACATGTAATTTATATATACACGTACGTACATAATCTATGCTGAACATTTACATAAAAAAAATAATCTAAGGTATTTTTAACGTGAAACGCGGTTTCGTAGAACTCATCTAACTATTTGAAAAACTATTTGTATACATGTTTTTTCTATGAGAGCATTTACGGCACATTACAAAAGCTCACCATAACAAGTTAATATTTCTGCTAACAATGCCTTATCGCAATATGAAAATTTTGAAGAAAGAGCGTTTTGAAGCATTAACGTTTTGCTAATCCAATGGCAGATGAAATGCGTTTACAATTACCTCAGACACACCCTTTATTATGCAAATTCATGAAAGCTCATTTTGGAAATTATTCAATTTCGAACATAAAAATTGCCTGCCAATTGAAATCTAGTTTGCAAGTGCCCGTCCTTATAGATAGCGAAAGTGTTGCAAAGTGTTTAAAGCAAGGCAATATTTGTAAACCAGAAAATAAGTTTAAAAACTTAATAATTCTCAAAATTGATCGATTTTACGGCCCAAATTGAAATACAATGCTGGGTCCGTCTAGAAGACTGGTTTACATTACTAAAATGAGAGGAAAGCAAATGAAAATTATATTAATCTTTAAAAAACCTGAATTTCGAACATTTCAATACTAACAAAAGATGTGGATATAATGGTTATGCCATTGCGATGGCATATATACAATGTATCCACATATTTTTTTGTTCATCCTAAGATCAGTTAAAACTTTGAATTACTGTCTATCATAGTCATCTCGAAATGCGAGCGCCCCTAGTTGATACACCCGCAATTAACAAAAAATCCAACATGACATTTTTTTTACATATTGTGATGATTGGTCGTCAGTGAAATTTTTTTTTTTGAAAAACGTTTACGTTGCACCAGTTTAAATTTCCCTTGATACTAAGGCTATATAAAAGCTCCCCTTGCTATCACATAAAGAGCACGGCTTAGAAAAGGTTTACATGCCATCAAGTAAACATCACCGTTCAGTTTTGACCAATCTGTTGATTTCTCATCTACTGAACGCAAATCAAGCCCAGGATTTGGTAGTTTTGGATTCTCCATGGCAATGAAATATATTTAGCTGCCATTATTGCATGCAGACGTTTCACATAACCCTCTTCGTTGTTACACAAACTTCTTTAAAGGAAAGTTTTAGTCGTTTTTTGTAGTTGATGTGAAAAATGAAAAATTAAAGGATATTCTTTTACAGCAAACCTTACAGAAACGATTAAGTTAGATATCAACATGATTATTATTGTACAGATAAAATTTTCTCAAAATTATCTGTAGTCTTTTATACAAGCTATTGAAATTTTTAAGTATAAAATTGATCTTTGCCTAATAAGAAATAAATGACGTAAACTTCAAGAGTGACAGTTCTATGAAAATCCCTTTCCATTTTCCGCACACTATTTCTCCATACCACTAAGTAAATCTTTTTTTTACACATCAACAACCGAACATTGGCACTGTTGTGTAAAAAAAGTCAAATTCAATAGGTAGTCAGTACCATTAGATAAAATGTTTGTAGGGCGACCAACGCACATTTTTCGGAAACATTGTCAGATGTAACGCAGTGACTATCTGTTTTGCCTATAATGACAAAAATGGAAAGAAATAATTCAAATGTATATCACATATATATCTATTTGCGTTTTATAAATATATGACCCGGATCTGCCAATTATTGCAACATAAGATCCTAAAAGTGAAAAAAAAGAAATTATTTTTAATTTCTTTACTGAAAACTACACTTTTATCTGTTGTTCAATCCCAGTTTCTCGTTAAAATTGTTCGCTTGTTATGCAGAAATGATTTGGATATTTCTAGAACCAATTTTTATTATTATTATTATTTCTATTTAACCAATAATTAATTATTAAATAATAAACAATTGCAATTAAATTGCATTATTAAATATGATTAAAATAGATTTATAGTGTCAGTAAGACTATAAGGTCTCTTCCGGGGCAAATAAAATAAATATTATAATTGTTATTATTATAAATTTAGCCAAAGAATAAATTTTAAGACTAAAGTCTTAAGCACTAGCATCTAAGGCTTTCGGCTTTAACAAAAACTCGAACGCACTTGAGATTTGATCTCACGACCATTGAGTTGCTAGTTGAGACTCTTCCCTACTCGGCCACTCAGACGGATGAAAAAATAAATAAATAAATAAAAAAAAATTTAAAAAAATACTGGATAAGATAACTTGAACAATTATTCAGTGCCGAAGAAATTAGACATAATTACTCATTACACTCAGAATTATAAAATTTCCTGATTGCTGTTCTGAACTTATGCCCACTAACAATAGGTATTAGGCGGTAATGAGTTCTATAACGTTACGGCGTTAATAAAGACTAGTCTTGAAGGTTTTAAATATTTATAGCCTGGAAGAATCGAGTTCATTGTGCGTCTGGTTCTGACAAACCCGATTTTCTCAAGTAGATATTTCGGCGCACATGTATCAATGAGCTTAAGGACGAAGATCGCATTTCACATTTTACGAAACGATAAAAGATCAGAATTTAAAATCTTTGTCGGAAACCATGATATTTTGTCGTATTTACGCTGATTGAAAACTTATTAGACATACTTATTGACAGCCAACTACAGCTTAGCGCTTAAGGCGCAATCAAGGCTGCCGTGCGTACGATTCCATACGATATAAGTAGCACCACGACACATTTGATTAATCTCAATTTAGCTGGAAAAGGTATGTACGAGAAAGATAAACGCAGGTTCCTGAAAATGTTCTGCATCCGCATAGTCATAAGATCGACACAATCGTCAGCACTCAAGCATGAGTTAATTATACAGCCAAGAGTAGCAATTAGCTTGGCAATATCAATGAGTGCATCATCCATTCTAATATTAGATAAAGAATCGGAATCATTAACATTGTGTGTCACGATAGCCTTCGTTTTATCTGAATTAAACTTTAACGGATCAATGCGTGATACGACACATTTAATTCGTTGAATCAGATGCTTTACAAGCCCCCGTTGGCGAGATAGGTATATTTGAGCATCGCCCGCATGTAAATGAATATTGCAATCTTGATAATAAGATCTTTAATGAAAGTGCTGAACGGAATGGGCTCTAATATAGAGTGTCGAGGAGTAATAGAGTGATCACGTCCAATCACAGAGAAGGAGAAGCCTTTTACGTACTGATGATTTACAGTATTGAATGCACACATTAAAGACGTTTAGCTGCACTGGTGTCAATTTCAAGAGCCAGTATTTCACAACACTGCTACCTTCTTACAATTTTATGATTTAGACAATGATCCGCCTCCTGAATCATGAGCGCTGTCGTGACGGACAATATTGTACCTCACGATTTGACAGAATCCATTCTGAACATACGATCCGCACGACATCTCAGTTATGCAGACCATCTCAATTGATAAATCAGATAATAAATAATTAATATAGTACACCTTAAATTTGTTAAAGCTCCACGCATTGAAGTGACGCAATTAAAACCCTTCATATGAATACCGCACATATTGCTTTGAAAATTTTCTCTCTTTCTAGAAAAAATAAATTTAGATTGATTTCTAACATATTACCAAAACTTCCCTTTCCATTTCCAGATTAGAAACATTTTTATATCTACCTCTGAAGGATGGGAGTAAACTCCTTTTTTTTTTCATAATTTATGTAACACCCAGAAAGAAATTTCAGAGACGCTATAAAGTATACACATTCGTGATTAGCATTAAAGTCTGAATTGATTAACTCTGTATGTCTGTGCGTCTATGTGATGTTTGTTGTTGGCACTCTCCTGGTGCCAAAAATAAAGATATCAACTTCAAATTTGATAGAAACATTGGAGGTTTGTGCACGTAGATTGATATTGAAAGCCGGCGAAGTAGGTCGAAACAGAAGCCCGCGTTGGAGCATAGGGGGAACACAATTCCGTTTTTCTTAACAAAAATTTGTGGGTTTTTGCTCGTTATTAAGAAATTATAAAAGTTAGATGTCGAAGTTAGAAGGAAGATTTATAAAGGTTAGAAGGGCACATTTCCTTTACGTACAAAAATGGAAAAAATCCACACAAAGGTACAAGTGATTAAATTTTATTTCTCCACTGTTTTGATTAATCATAATGTACACAAGACATAATGTTTAAAGCTATTTTGTACATTCCTTAAATAAAGATATATCATCTGCGTAAAAACGGGTTAATTCTAAAATGAATATGACAGATATTGCGATTAATGTTTTATTAATAGTACCAACGATATGGGTATCAAGTAAAAAAACTTGAAGATTAGAATGCGAAAAGCATAATGGTGGATATACGAGAATACAACTTTCCTAATTGTGTAAAAATTCATTTTATTTAGCGACATATAAAGATTTGTGTTTGCGCGTTATTTGAAAAATAATTGCATAATGAAATACGTTTATTTTATACGTTTTCAATACAGAAATGATTTAAGTTTATTATGTAAATGTTTTTAAAGTACTGATTAAAAGAAATATGCACTATTGAGGAACCCCAAACGGACTTACACCATTTTCAAAATCAACGAAATATGAAAATCGGATATGTACGAAATATGTGATTTCATTTGAATTTTTATTAAATAAGTTTAAAAAAAATAAAAAAATACCGAAATCTAAAGCTATATAATTTTTTATATTGATAAATGAATCTGGTATGTTGACAACAAAATGCACGTAGCTGTTTGTGTACAAGGGCAGCTATATAGCTGCAAACTAATATATATTAGTTTGGGGAAAAAGAAATCCACTATTTTTTCGGTAGATGACTGCACTGATAGATATCTCGTAAAATATCGATCAAATAATTTCAGATTTATGCTCGTCGGAAACGTGACATTTTGCAGTAAAAAAAATTCTTTTGCTGTTTTTTGTTTGGTGCATTCAGTTGTGAGTTACAGCGTGTTAAAAATGGAACTGAACAAAGAGAAAATTCGGTACATTTTACAGTTTTTCTTTGACAAAGGCGAAAATGCAAGCCAGGCGGCTAAAATTGTGAATAGTGTTTATGGTTCCGTTACTGTAACAGCCAAGTATGTGCAATTTTGGTTTCGTAGATTCCGTTCAGGAATTTTTGATGTTAAAGATGCACCTCGCACAGGTAGGCCGGTCGTCGAAAATGTCGATAAAATTGGAGAAATGATCGAAGTTGACCGGTATGTTAGCAGTCGTAACATCGCCCAGGAGCTAAAAATCGACCATAAAACAGTTTTAAACCATTTACACAAAGCTGGATTCAAAAAGAAGCTCGATGTTTGGGTGCCACACCAATTAACAGAAAAAAACACGATGGATCGAATTTCCATCTGCGAAGCCTTGGCCAAACGGAATGAGATAGACCCATTTCTTAAACGGATGGTAACTGGAGATGAGAAATGGATCACATACGATAACCCTGTGCGAAAACGATCGTGGTCAAAGAGCGGTGAAGCACCTCAAACGGCCAGGAAGGTTTTGCTATGCATTTGGTGGGACTGGAAGGGGATTATTTATTATGAGTTGCTTCCATATGGCCAAACGCTAAATTCTGATCTCTACTGTCAACAACTGGACCGTTTGAAGATAGCGATTGACCAGAAATGGCCAGAATTGGCCAACAGGAGAGGTGTCGTGTTCCACCAGGACAACGCTAGGCCACACACATCTACAGTAACTCGCCAGAAACTTCGGGAGCTTGGTTGGGAAGTTTTAATGCATCCGCGATACAGTCCGGATTTGGCACCAAGCGATCATCATCTTTTTCTTGCATTGCAAAATTTCTTTAATGATAAAAAATTGGAATCTAGGGAGGATTGTGAAAATCGGCTACTAGAGTTTTTTGCAAATAGAGACCAGGACTTCTATGAGAGAGGCATTTTGAAGTTACCTTTTAAATGGCAACAAATCGTACAACAAAACGGTGCATATTTGACCCAAATCGGACAATCCGAAGCATGTTAAATAAAGTCCTGAAGTTCATATAAAAATAATGGATTTCTTTTTCCCCAAACTAATATTTTGTAGAGTTATTTACTTTTTCAAAAGAATGTATATAACAGTTTCAACGAACGCTATCAATATAGAAATTTGCTTTATAATCGCAAACTTAACCTTAACATTAATTTTAAAACACAATACGAGTAAAAAATTATATTAGGCTTTTACCAGACTTCTTCTATGTGTCAATATTATCTTACAAGACAAAAAATTTGAAAAACTAAATTTTCATACGCTATAACTGTGATTGGACATGGTTGATTTTTTCTCTTTTTGTGGAGTATACATGGAAGTTTATATTATGCCTATGGACAATTCGCAAAAAGGTTAGGATGCAGAGATGTTTTCAGCGTAGGTTTTGCTGTGTGCGAGTGCGTTGAACAACTTGGCCTATTTTGAACACCAAGTTGTGTGCAAGCGCTTCCAACGTTTTTGCAAAATTTGAAAGTGATATCTTTATTTTTGCGAATTTTCATTTTCCACAGATTGTACATAGATGGACTGGCGAACATGCCAATGTGCATCCTTTATAGAATCTTCGAACTTCATTTTGCGTGCAACAAACGTTGGAAAAACGAATACACCGTAATATTGAGTTTTATCTGAATTATGGCAATACTGTTTTTTTCTCTAATCGCATGAAAACAGCTGATGGCAACTTTTAAAATGAGTCGTTTGTATTAAAATCCATCCGTATCTTTAACTTATCGCGAACAGAATTGAATTCGTCTTCAGCCGAAGCAGTTGGAAAAATTGGTTTAACGGGTAATCAAAGTGTTTGTTTCAATATAGCAGTGTGCTTTGTATTTGGTAGAAAGAGAGAAGAAAGCTTTGTATGTGTTATGTGACATAGATGTTACATTGTACGCCGCAGCTCTAACCAGGTGGAAAACCAGAATAGGGAGGTCTCTCTGGAACAAACTGTTAAAACGCTAATAAGTTATGTTTATTTATCTCCAACTAAATTAAAATTAAATAAGTTCCTTAGAGAAGAGTGTTAATATAACTAGTGGGGAACGGAATTTCAAGTGCTTTCGAAAATATACTTTTCAAAAAATAAAAGGAGGCAACCATTGAAGAAAGGTAAAAAGTCAAACCCAGAGAAAAAACTCGTAACAATACCAAATCAAATTTTTTTCTTTTAACTTGTAAAACAAAAGTGAGAAAAAATTCTTCATTTTGAAAACCGTCACAAAAACGCAAAGAAAACAGTTGGTTAAACCATCTCATAGGAATTTTTTTCATCTAATTGAGACGCAATTGTTTTTTCCACTTATTTGTTTATCGTTTCCTGCTTCATCTTATTTTATGTGTGACAACGATATCAACGTATAAGCACGCATTCGGTTAAAAACAAACACAATCTTGAATGATTTCTCTACATGGCACTATAAAACATCAAACGCATATGTATTCGAAATCTGAAGAAATTTAACAAATAGGGAATAACACACAGAACATATATATGTTATTAAGTTGGTTAGGATAGAAGGTAGAAAAGAAAAAAAAAACAGTGCTTCTATTAAATGAAAAAGTAAGAAAATTATAGCAGAAAAGTGGAATACAAAGTTTAACTGAATTTTCTTTTCGCCAACCAATATTTGCAGCTATTTGTGAAGGTAAGCCTTTTTTCTCTTTTTTTTGGAGAATTTGCTAGAAACATCCTTTTTTTCAACGTGTATGTTTTTTCGCGATCAGCTGTTTTAATAAGGGTTGATAAATTGAAAACACCCTAGTTTTATTTTGGAAAAATAAAGAGTCGCGGACTTTGGTGTGAATGGTTTAATAAGCAATAGAGTAGAATAATTGAAATTTGAAAAAACGAAAATGTTAGACAACATTTAAGGTTATCGATGAACATTTAGCAGAATATATTGTTAAGTATATTCTCTAGTTTTAAATTTATTGTGAAGAACGTCAAAAATTTTGTATAGCACAAAAATATTTCTTTCTCTTTTAATTCAAAACCGGTCATATTCGCTGAAATGCACTCATTTGAATCGTGAAGAGATACATAAAAGAAAATCCATTGCTGACATATACAGTGTGCCCAAGTGCAATAAATAAAACTTTTAATAAGTTAATAAGATTCTCCTAAACCATCTGTATTTCATTTTACCTCTTTTTGACATTTTAATGCATTACAAAATCCTACTGTTTCGTTATGAGAAGTAATTCCAGCAAAACCATAAGATCACAGCTTATAAAAAAAAAAAATTTATGAACATATATTTTTTATGTTTTCTGTATATGGAACTAAACAATTTCTTGCTATTTTATTTAAAGCAAGATATATAAAATTTCAATATTAAAAGTAAATTTAGCAAGCGATATATATTTGCATTTGGCGGATCTACAACTAATTAACTTAAGTAAATATAGATATATTAGCTGGTAATTCACGTGCTGAAGCAAGCACTCCAATTACAATGTTAGTTATTTGCGTTTCATAATATAATTTTAAACTTTGCAGTACTTTTTCGTTACCGTTAACTACAAAGCTGCTTTGGTTACTAGACGGCAGATGTATGACTAGAAAAGTCATATGTGTGGAAGTTTTGTAAAAAACATCACCCAGTAAATGTGAATTGCAATAGATCTTTGCACACAATAAGGGTGCCTTCACTTGCAATACACATGAAAAGTTTGATAGAGTATTATTCATCATATTATATATTTAACACAAAATTTTGACCACATTTACCGCCATTCGACCGTCCTTCCGATCTTTGTTGATGAAAGGTTCCTGTCAAAAGTTGTAATAATAAACTTTCACTTAGGATATATGGTCTTAACAGACAGCAGTAGATGCAATACCAACACTCTCCAACTCAATTAGTTCGTTTCTTCAACATTTCGATGTCTTTTATAGAACGATTTTTCTTTGAGATTTACCAATAGATCAGAGTCGTTGAGGGCCAAATCAAAAGAATATGGTGGGTGGGATAGCCATTAGAACTCCAATTCATGCAATTCTGCAAGTGCACTCGATTTGTTCTACTATGAGTAAACACGGTTTCTATTTGGAAAACATCCTCCCGATGCATAAATTTACACGCAAATCGCGGATGCATTGCCTTCTAATGTCAGCGATCTTCTGCAAGTCCACTTTTCGTACATGAACTTGCTTGGACAGGAAACGCGAGTTTTTGGACAGTTTGAAATTGTACGGAAATTACAGTCTTTCACTCGAGATTCATCGCTACTTTTCTTAGAGCTTTGCAGACAAACTAGTTTTAATAAAATCTATTTTTTCTATTTCCTAGGAATTTTGCCTACTTGTGCGTTATCTATTTGCAAATGGTAACAATTCCGGATAATCACTTTTTTTACTACCAAATTAAGCTAATATGTTCATAAAAAATGATTATTTCCATAATTGATTACATGTCGAACATTTTCTCTAACACCAAACTTAATTATGGAACCCTCACTTTGTTTGCCTAAAAATGTAATGGAAATACTTTTACTCACAAACTATCTGGTCTGTTTAAACGTACATGTATATATAGTATATGTTTATAATCCTATTATTGCGCACATTTCATTACTTTGCGGAATTTAATGTCTACTTGTCAATGTGATTCGTTCTATTCAATTGGGATCTGCCGAGTTTACGGAGTTGTACGCGTATTTCGGTAATTATGAGAGTCGCAACATTTTATTGGTTAAAGCGTTTACGAATAAGCGACTATGTGGTTGCATTGGTAGGGATAGCCGTAAACGCATTCAGACCTATCGCGGTTTATGAATCAGGACCATTTACAAAAGCCGAGAATTGTTCGTTATTGAAAAAAACCACAGAAAAGTTTAACTCAAGTGAAACGCTGTTCTTTTAAACGATTTACTATTACAGAGGCACATTTTTTGTACCTTTTCTTGGTTTTCTAAAATTAAAAAAAGGACCGGATGGAAAAACATGTTTTCTCGCTATGTTTAATTGTAACTGACAACTATTGTAACGTAAACGTGTCTTTCGCCAGTTTTATGTTGTTATTCGATGCCTTTTGAAATTAAGCTCGTACCGGTGAAATATGATTCTTAGGCTAGTATAGTATTTACAATTCTTAGGAGATCTATTTGCAAATTATTTATAACGCTTTAATTTTTGTTCTGGCCTTGTGCGTTCGAATATTGCAATTCAAATTTCTTGACACGACCCAATTCGGCTGCCGCAAATATTCGGCTTTTTTTACAAGCCTTTTACAAGTTGCTTTTACCTAAAGTCATCACGACATTGTATGTCTTTTTCTGCTGAATTTTTGCGAATTATGGTAATCTTTTCGTGAGTTGCCACTTGCATGACGCAGGTAAAGCGTGATGTGTTTATAGCTTCCCCTTTCTTTTCAATATGGTTTCTTAGAAAAGGGACTAATTTTCATGCAAACTCAAACCAATAAATTTACGATTTTTGTAACAATACCGTTAACCACACGCAGGTTTTCTTTTCGCATTGTTCCCTGGTTTACTTAAAACGGGAGACAGCTTACACACTTAATCTTGTAATGTCGCGAATGCGTCATTTTTTCTTTTTATGTATTTATCCGAAAATTATGTTTGAAGATGGCGTATTCGTCACTTTACAAAATATTCATTAGTCACAAAGATTGGGCCAATCGCCGAGGATCTACACTGACTACCGTAGCAATAATAAATGGCTGTTATTGATCATTTGTTTTATACACTAAGTTGAGGTTTTTTAAACTTATTTATCTACCTATTAGCATTCTATTCCTTCGTAAACGTGGCCAACAAACATATACAATATATTTTCGACATTTGATGCTGCCAAGATTTTGTTTTCAATTCTAAATGTCAGAAAAGACAACGTTATGTAAGGCTCAAAGAAGATGGCATTAGAAAAGGAATATTTCGCGAACATACAGAAGCACCACTGTTTTTTAAATAACAATGATTTGAATTGCCGAATTTCGCTATTTACGAAAGTTTTACATAAAATTTTCCTTGGTATTGCAATTACACTTTGTTAAAAAAATTAATACAAATCGTGTGTAATAAATGTTTCCAAATATTCGAATATCCGATTGAACACACTGAATACTTCTTATCATGCCTTGATTTTGTTGTCCTCAACGATTTTGAGGTCTCTGGAATCAATATTATAGGAGCTAAGCAGTGTTTTCTACTGCTGTACGGATGTTTTTTTGAATTTTGAAGCTACATGACGTAGTGAGCGATGATTACAATTGCTCAACAGCGAAAGTACATCGGAATCACTTGGGGTCCTTGGTATAAAAGTTTAAATTTATAGTCACAATATTTTTTTTTTTTTTCCGCTTTTACGGAAAAATTTGGGGTTATAAATTTATATTTTGAGGTATACAGTTTTATATCCATTTGAGTAGCCGAAAAGATACGAATCTCGACTACGAAGTCATAATTTGCCCGCTTCCAATCTCGTATGCGGTAGAGATTATTTTGCTCGTAACTATAGCCAGAGCTCAGTCGGTAAAAACATAACATTTATTGATTACGCACAAACACCACTGCCCTATTTCTTTCCCTTTTCTCACTTCTTTCCGATCACCACTATGTTACACGAGTATCGCGGAATCTCTTGAGTGATTGATCGCATTAAATAATAAAAATATATACTTACTCAGCATAGTCAGCCATAAATGGTGTATTTTACATATACTCGATATCATATAATAACCAAAGAAAAATCTATATGCTCCAACATTGTAAGCAACACTAGTCGGTGAAGCGATTTAATTCATATAAGGCGGATAATACAAATGTTTCAAAAAATCAACAAAGTTTTGAAAAAGTCTGCAAATGGCAAACAAAAACTTGCATTCATTTCTGTCATGATATAATTCACAGTCGTGAGCGACATCTGTTGGAAGTTTAAGACTGAAATATAAATCAGCTCAGCAGGGGAAGTCAGTATTGTGTGTAGAAGACGACTAGAGTTTTCTGCGGAAAAGGAATAGCAATGAAAATATCAAAAAAGTGTAAAGAATAAAAATTAGATTTATTGGGACACTTCCCAGTTTTATATATATCGAATTTCATTTATTTTGTTAAAAATGAAAAGAGAAAGAAAACGGTATGTCGCGGTCCGAAATTACTAGTATTCGTAATCCTATCGGTGCGAAGTACTCAATTTTTCAGAAGAGTTTATTGATGGCATGCAAATAACAATGCATTAGAACTGACGCACAGGTTTACGTTTTTGGCAGCATTTGTCAATCATATTTACCTCTTGAATTTCTTTGATAAAGTATGCTTTGTTCTTAATATAACTTTCAAAGAAAAACGAATCAATGCCGTTAAGTCGCGTGATCTTGAACTTTCTTGACAAAGGTACATATATCATTAGTTTTATGTTATGAAAGCTTTAACATTTCAAGAAATTAAAATCTTCGGCTGATTTTGTATATCTCCTACGGTGGATATAAAATGTTGTGTTGTAATCTACCATATTGTGGGATTTTCTTAGAAGAAATCAGCTCGAAAACAGTAGACGAGTGGTGCGTCAATTTCTTATTTGCAGAGATTGGTTGAAAATTGTAAAATAGATTTTTGCAAAAGATATATTTATAAAGATCATGCAAAAAGGTAATCAAATCTATACATTGCAACCGTGTAACTGAGAAAAATATATGCTTTCTTTTTGATTTACGTCAAACAAAAGTATTCTAAAGTGGTCCTCGTTTGTATTCCAATGCGTTTGTTGTATACATGTATAATATGAAATCAAATTAGCCATTTGTCCATAGAACAAATGTATATCTGTACTATAATCTTATTTGGTATATCTTTGTTTTGATATCAACGCTACTTTTTTAATGGTCTTCATAATCTAAATTCTATTTATTATGATGTGGTGATGTATTTTTCGGCTCCCACTGTATATACATAAATTTACACATATGTATAGACAGATATATACACATATACACGCGTGTATATGCTATAGATATATACGTAGACGCAAATTGTATAGAAATGTACATATACATATGTATATATACATATACGTAGAAGCCCAACAAAGTCTACATACAGTGCAAAGAATTAACGTTTCTTCTATTAAAAACTGCGTTTATGGGTAAAAGACAAAAAATATATTTCTTAAGAAACACAGACCTAAATTAAATAAGAATCCAAGACTTTTTTGACTTAACATAAATTCATAAACAAAAAATATATTTCAGTCTAAAAAAATTACATACCACAGTGTACTTACAACGAAAACACTAAACGTGCTTAGTTTTTGTATTTATTTTCGTATATTAAAATAATAATTTACTTTATAATTTATTCATTAATTAGTCATATTTCAAAAAAAAAAAAAAAAAAAACATTTAGAAGCGAAATTAATATGATAAAATGGGTCGGGTTGGCAAAATTCCACAAAAATGATGATATCAATTTTTTTACTGGCGAGTTTGAGTTTAATATATTCAGGTATAACGGTAAACAAAGAATAAGAAATAAACCTAATACAGCGATAGCAAACCTAATTTTATTATCAACTGTGAAGCATGATGGAGGATCTGTCATGGTTTGGTGATGCATGTTTATGAATGGCTACGAAAATCGTTGGATCTTGAATTTTTTTCGAATGGTATCGGGGTGAACTTGTCAGCAGAACTGATTCCGGTTTAATTTGCTACAATTCGAATAATATTTTGTTCTTCACCCTCTGTAAGATCGTTGGGTCGGCCTGATCGGCTCTTATATTTTGTGTTTTTTGTGTTATTGTAATTTTTTATAATAGTTCGAACAGTAACATGAATAATTCCAATTGTTTTTGCTATTTTTTCGTACGATTTGTTACCACTTTATAATCACATTTCCAACCTCCCGAGAAATGTATTTTTGTATCTCCATATTTTGAGAGGTTTAAAGAAAAATAAATACACTCACTTTAATTGATAAATTATTGTTTAAATGTATGAAAATAAGTACAAAAACTAAATATTCTTAACTAAAGGTGTTTTTTTTCGAAGCTACTAGTGGCATGTTTTCGCTGTATTTACAGTTTTTTGAGTTATTTTTTGGAATTGAAATACATTTATTGTTTATAAAAATCATCAAAAAAGAATTTCGAATTGTTATTTAATAAAAGTTTTGCATTTTAAGACCTGTGTTTTTTTACCCTTAACCAATAAACGCAATTTTTAATGGAAGAAACCTTAATTCTGCGTACTGTGTGTAGATTTTAGTAGACTACCGTATATACCGTATATACCACACATGCACAAAAATGATAAATTATATACATAAATGTACAAGAAAAAAACTATTGATAAAAACAAAACATTTTATTCGCGTCGCAATTTTTTTGTTAAAGCAGAGAAAGAGAATTGAAACTAAAAAAAACACATAGAAAAGTCAAACGTAATATTGTGTTAAATATTTATATAAAATAAAATATGTTTATTTTGCTTAAATTAACATATTGGTATGTGACGAGGTAGCAAGGCAAGATTACATTGCATTTGATATACTGTAACTTTACTCTTTTGACATTAGTCAACCTTCCTAATCGTGTTATTTACAAAGTTAAAAGCTCTACTTTTCTTCATACAGTCTGAATACGGCTTAAAATAAGGCGAGTGTGTTTGCGTGTGTGATTAACAATGGCCAAGTATTAATAATCTCCAAAATTTTGTGTACAAACTTTCTTTCCAAGAGTGAAAAGATTGCAGGCGGTGAAGTGTACGCTAATAAAACACTCACACACAACATGTAGACGATTATATTTACAAAATACAAATTTCAAGGTTAAAGCGGGCAAATTAAACGTATGAAGTACATATACACAAACGGAGAAATAGAAAAATAAAGAAAAGTAACAGCAAAACAATACGAAACCGGTTTAAGAATTATAAAAGAAAAAAGCAAAAAAGGTATTACAAATTAATACAACACACAACATTGTGTATATAGGACGGAAAGTCTTTATAAACATTTGAGGCATTTATGCACATACGTAAATAAGTCTAAATAAAAAACAATCTCCAGTACGTATATAAATATGCTTTTTCACCATTCAAGTACATATGGATAAACACATACTAGAATGATATTTGTTCATAAGCCGTTCAATGTTTGTTATATACCCACACTAAAAGCATGGATTATATAGAAATGCATATTATATGCAATATTCTTATATGCATTTGTCAAAGTCCGTTTTGTAGATCGACTGTATCCACAATCAAACAAAATAACAGCCAAAAGTTTTTATTGTAGTAAATTGCTTGTAAAGAACTATCATCTTCGTAAATGCATTATTAAAAATTAGATAAAAGGGAAAAGTGAACACAGCTGACATTAAAAATTGAAATCCGCTATATTAAATTTCGAGCAGAGAAGAATCTATTGTGAAGCATTGATTGAATTTAACGAAAGGGCTATATATTAGTTTGGGGAAAAAGAAATCCATTATTTTTATATGAACTTCAGGACTTTATTTAACATGCTTCGGATTGTCCGATTTGGGTCAAATATGCACCGTTTCGTTGTACGATTTGTTGCCATTTTAAAGGTAACTTCAAACTGCCTCTCTCATAGAAGTCCTGGTCTCTATTTGCAAAAAACTCTAGTAGCCGATTTTCACAATCCTCCTTAGATTCCAATTTTTTATCATTAAAGAAATTTTGCAATGCAAGAAAAAGATGATAATCGCTTGG
>NW_023998432.1:4972664-5025413 GCF_014805625.2 Glossina fuscipes
CGATTTTTAGCTCCTGGGCGATGTTACGACTGCTAACATGCCGGTCAACTTCGATCATTTCTCCGATTTTATCGACATTTGGCATAATTTTCATGAAAGCCTGATATTAAAGGTTGCCAAAAAAGCAACTGTCGTAGTCCAAGGCTGGCGAACGCAATGAATTTATCAAAGTTTCTACTTACTTCCACCTGCTTCCACCGTAGACCACGACAAGTTAGGCTTTGTCGCCATAAAAGGATTTGCTTTTCAAGAGACCTGTATATTGTTGGGTGTAAAAAATACGCCTTGGCCCAAATTTGATTAACTTTTATGTCAAATTTCTCTAAAGGACCAATTTTCATCATAATATATCATAAACTCAACATTTTATGCCAAATAAACGCTTGTTTTTGATTAATATAATTTGAATAATATTAGGTGGCAAACAAAAAATAGACTTACGTGGTTCAAATTCGGTAAAGTTAACATGTATATCAAAATATTGTTATGAACGAATTTCCATCAAGAAACATTAAAAATTAAGTCTGTTTACCTTATAAAAATTCAGTTTCCGTACGTCATATGGCAGGGAGCTCAAAGAACTTTCCCATCCGATCCAAATTGTACACACCAATTCAGAATGTCAAAATACTATTACTATTTTTGTTACGAAATAATGAAAGTTATAATACATTTTTTTTTTATTATCCAAAAAATTGATTCGTTCCGAAACGTTTTCTAAGGCGTTCGTCCGTGGGCCAAAACACGTCAATGACCTTGTAAAATTAATAAAACGAAGCAATAATTTCTAGCATTAGATATTACAAATTTAACTATTTTACCATATGAAAATCTAGGTTTCGTAGGAACGTTTACATAGAAGAAGTCTCAAACTTTTTTTTTGATAGATTCGCACTAACATAATATACCGTATAGCATAAGTAGTGTAGGCTACAAATAATTGAGGAATAATAACACCTTCAACAAGAAAACTAAATTTAGGGTATTTAAGGTCTTGTTTGTTCGGCTATAATTGTTTAATTGCTTTTTATGGAAATTGCGAAAATCGTCTAAAAATTTTAACTTGAAGACCAAACTTAACTTAATTTCAAATTACATTTGTTGCCCATAGTAGGTTCAGCTCGAAATCGACAATGTTCAATTTCAATTAGAAAAAAGTTAATGTTTTATTTTAATTAAAGCGTTAACATTTTATGTTTAGTTTGCTGAGGCTTCAGGTTTTATTTCCAGTTGTTTACTTAGGAAGTTGTCTTGAAGTTTAAATCCCGTCTAAATTGGTCAAAAGACTCATCCACATTTACTAAAATATCATTTACCAGATGTACAAGTGTCAACTTGTGACTTTAGTTTTAAAAACGCGTTAAATTCAGGGGAGTAATAAAAAATCGTTTATCGTGAGGAACCAGCTTTAGGTATTGAAATAACTTTTGGAGTAACATTTTCTGGAAAAACAGTGGTTTTTATATCGCTGTTAAATAGATGGAATATATGGTTACGGCAGACGATTGGTTTAATGTTAGCAAACGCGATGTGAAGCTCGTAGTCGTTACTACATGCAAAGGAGAATATGTTGCGTTATAGAGCTAAAATTCAAACCATCTAAAAAATAGTTATTTATGTGATCAACACCTAATTCGGCACAATTGCTAGCTATTCTTAACTGATTCTACATACCCTTGCAATCAACATTATTAGTTATACTATCAGAGTGATTTTTCTTCATTATTCACTTAGTTCGTTTTGCTCGTTAGTATATCTGCAAAATACATTCCATTTAGGAGAAGCAGGGTCTTTAACATAAGCTTTATATGCTAAGAGAGCTTGCGTATAGTACGTCTAGGGATTTCATTTACTGGGCCGATTTCCGTTTCATTTTAAATTGGAACAAGGGAGCTAGGGAACACATTTTGGATATCAAATTTTCCAGTATAAGATTTTGGCAATTTACGTCATTAGTATTATAAAAAGACATAAAATCTTCCTCAAGTACACAAGCAGCCAAATCACGAATATCCACCAATGAGTAATCCCAGTATTTAATATAGTCGGTCGAGACTCTATTTGAAGTTAACAGCAATTCAAATGAAGCACATATAGTTGCATAGTGGGTCGATAAAAGTGAATATTGAAATTTATTCGTAGTATCCAAAGTAGCTTGATCAGATGTAAGGAAATAATCCAAAAGACACGAACTGTTATAGCACTTGGTAGCATATTATGTGGTGAAGCCATATTTCTTCAATTATATAAAGAGCACATTCTCAACGCTTTTACCGGATCATATAAATCATCATTAAAGTACTCCACTGCAATTATGTTATTGTGTCTCTCAAAAATATCACCAATCTTCGATTCAACGATAAATAATCAACACCCACCGCTGCCATTGCGTTCCTATTCATCTCAATAGCAACCATTTCACATTCTCTACAATGTAAGCCTATCGGTATAATTTTATGTTTAATATCCAATGCGAAGGTTCCTACTAACCCACTACGTTTCGACAAAAAACATAGCCACGAATGTCAACTGCCCCATCCGGCACCTCCAAGTGCCAAGTCTTAGTTCCTGCAAAGATGGAATCTTCTATAAAATTTACAAATCTATTGAACTTTACTGAGTATACCAGAGGTTTTATGCTTTGAACATTGCAGTGAGCAATTTTCAAGTTAGACGCCAAATGCGCATTAGCATGCCTTAGATACATATTAGCGTCTCTTCCAGCGCCGACAACCGAATCGAAAGTTAATGGATGACACTTTTGTGTTATAGATTGAAGTCACATTAACAAAGCAAAGTTTACAACTAATCGAAGTAGCATTAGTCTTCGATACACTTATTCTATAGAAAGAAGACCAGTGTTACATACATATTACAGAGAATCAAGAAGTCAGTGATATTTTTGGCTCAGCATTCGACACATTTCTGCAGATTAACCCCACAACCTAAAGCGCGCTATCAATGACTTTGCTTATGTAATGTAATTCTTTTCAATTTGGCATCTATATTCTGGTCGATCTCATGAGTTGCTACTTGCAGTTGGGCAGCCAAATCTTTTTGTCTTTTTATCGCTGTTGATATTGATGATGATTATTGAGATTTTATCTATTTATCACTATTGATGCCTACTTTAAATTAAATCAAATAATTATTGCTAACCAACATACAGAGCTCTAGCGGTCCGTTGCCTGCACTTTCTACTATTATCACTACCATTGTCGAGCGTAGTATAATTATTTTTTTCTCCTTTCTCTTCTTTTCTTTGTCAGCGGATAATTTTAGTTTATTTGCATTTCACTGGCTTATGGTTTTACCGCGAAACATTTAAATTTAGTACAATTTCTTCTTTGTGTTAAATTTTGGTACTATACTTTTAACAAATTCTTTTATACCGCGAACAGATTGTACCTCCCTTGCCTATCGTTGCCAATACACATAGATCGCAATTTTGGTGTTAAAAGATGTGTGAATAAGATTTATTTTGTTCATTCTTGCTTAGTAACCTGTTTTCAATGAATTCAATAATTTTATATAGCCACGTTTAGAACCTTATATCCTTTTTTGATAGCAAAAAATTGGTTATAATTTTTTCCTACTGATTTATCGTAGTTTTAAAGCATTTAAAAATTATTTTGAGTCAATGGCGCTTACACATACCAAAATGATATTATCCTCTGAAAAGTGCAAATTTCACTCCAAAAGATGAACTAGAATATCTAAATAATTCAAAACTCTATTTAAATTTTCTTGTAGCAAACCATAGTTATTGTTAAAACATATTCAATCTTTAGTCGCTCAAATGCGCATGCTGGTAAGGTGAACGCGTGCGGAAAAAGACGTTACAAAAGAAACTTTTTTTACACTGAAATTTCTGACAAGAAGAAAATCTATATTTTATTTTTGTTCAGATTTGAAGAGTTTGCAATGTCAACTACTGTTTTTCTTTCCAGTCATTCTGTTCACGCAATATGTGCACTTATTTCATTTTTGTTCGTTGAACTCATAATCGATATTTTCTAGCTCCTGGATTTTCCATTATCAATCTCTTTTTTTTATAGTATCTTATATAAACCGCATTCCAGAAAAGTGCTTCGATTTTGAGTACATATGTGAGGTAACAAGAATATTAAATAGTATTTTTTGGATTATATTTTGGAAATCATACGTTTTTCTATATATACCTACTTTAGGCGTGGATGTTAAGCATCAATTTAATGTTTTTTTTTTCAAAAGAAGTCATACCTAATACACCACAATATTAAGTAGTACTATCGAAAGAAAGTATTATCTTTCGGCTCTACGCCGCAATGTAATTTATTTCGTTGCAGAGTAAAAAACATACATAGCATTACTTGATAGCCACAGGCAATTAAAAAATGCCACGACGTTTGAAAATCTAACGATATCGGTCAGGAAAACTACTGCCTGCCAGCGAATATTAAGCTGAATGCGAATCGCGTTCTTACTAGAAAATATTGTGAACTGCTTCAAAGCACCGAAACTAATGCTCGAACATGATACCAACAGTAGCTGGCACAATTGGGCAAACAAACGGCAACAACTTGCAAAAATTACAATAACGTGCTACTTCTGACTCCGTCCATTAAAGATGCTAAACTTCAGGTTTATTTTAAAACTAAAAGAAAGAGAAAAACGAAATTAATGCACACACTTAAGGGGCTTAAAATCGTTTCACGATATCGGCTTCATTAGAAGATTTTCAAACATCCTGTTCCATTGTAATATTTTACTAAAACTGTTCCAGCTGAAAATTCTTTTACATTACGTACACTGAAAAAAGCTTAGTGTGCAAAGCACAACTACTCCAATTTGGGCCTTATTTAACCATTCGTTTTTAAAAAAATTCTACATTGTGATTTGAAATTTAAACCCGAGATATGAGATTTGGCTTATAAAAATAAAAAATCGTAAACAAACTCACTAAGTACAAATAGTGATAAAGTTCGCAAGGTCATTGACAAAAAATTTGTTGTATGCAACGCTTGTTTTCTAATCACTAACAAGTTTTTGGTGGGATTATTTTTAATCTTTAAAGGAACGAATTTTTATATACATTTTCTGCTTTTCTATATGCTTGCAATAATCAACGTTTCTGTTCGATCATAAATTGAAACTGTCGATTCACATTGTTGATTCCTTTGATTCTGGCGCTTGACCGGACTAAAGCAAAAATCGCTTTCATGCCCCCTCTTACCAAAATACGTTAAAACCTTGCAAAAGCGTATGCATTCTATCATTTGGCGGCCAATACTTGGTTTAGAAACCGTGTGAGTTTCATAAATATTTTTGACAGTAAGTTGGTTTCGCGACGTGGGTCCAACGCTCTATTAACATAGGAATTTTAAAAATTGTAAGGATCTTGAAAGCAGATATAACTTTTAACCTATTTTTTCGACCGTTTTCGATTTACAGAAGTTGTCGCTTTGAAATATCACTCCAATGTT
This sequence comes from Glossina fuscipes, assembly GCF_014805625.2. Lineage (NCBI taxonomy): Eukaryota > Metazoa > Arthropoda > Insecta > Diptera > Glossinidae > Glossina > Glossina fuscipes. The sequence continues at coordinate 4,978,130 of NW_023998432.1, forward strand.
TATATACGTTTACTAATCTATAGCATTGATGGGCTAATTTGAGGAGAGTAAACTTTAAAAAAACCTGCTTTAATTCCCTTGAATCAAGGAATCCATGTGAAACGAAAAAGCGTGAAGTTGACCGAGAAACAAAGTTTCGGTTATAGGTAAATACATTTTCTTTTTACGGTGTATGCCATTTCTGATTCGCGGAATGGCAAATTTGTGCGGATGTGTATAACACCCAGAAGGACTTAATATGGACACTTATTATAGAAACATTTTTTGAGTTAACGTATTATTAGGTATCCTTTTGTGCGTGTAACATATTTCGACGAAACTTTGCACGCTAACGCGTTTTGACCCATGAACACTTTTGAAAATGGTTCGGATTGGATAATTTTTACGACTACCGCAATGTGCCGGTCTGTTTGAAAAAAGTCTTCACATAGAAAACAAGTAAAAAAGTGTATAGTCGATCGCAGTCGGCCATTAAATAGCGTACGCCACTTCACCAATTACGATTCTTCATTTATTGCCTTGAAAAAGTACGAAAAATTATAGCCTATGTACATGTGAACGCGTAGGCTGAAAACACGAAATGATGAGATCCAAAACCAACAAAGTTAATTTTTTTGGCCACAGATCTTATTATTCTTAACCTATTATTGTTATTAAGCACGAAAAGTTAGATGGCTTCCTTTAGATGAGAAATCTCACACGGAATGAAAATAATAAAATAATATATATCTACGTGATCCAAATTTAGTACATTTAATTCTTATGTCAAATGACTATTAAACTAGGAATGGTTGTACGGGGTCGAAATAATTGAACTAGTCAATGCAAATTTTTCAAATCAGTTTAGCATGCCGAAATTCAATTACTCAGCGACTTTTGCTGATCTAAAAATTGTAGTTTTTTTCACATAATGATATTTGTAAAATAAGACGCTACGTTGGGAGTGATCGTAAAAGTTTTCCGATCTATTTCTAATGGCGTTGTTTTTCGAGCAAACCGACAATCTTACAAACATTTTTTGAATCAGTTTAATAATAAGAAAAGGCGAGTGTTACATACATTCAGACAAACTTAATATACTCCTTATCGCAAGTTGTGTAAGGTATAAAAACTAATATTTTAATACTTCTCGACAACAGTCAGTAGAAAACAGTGTTTTGGCATACAAAATAAATGTGAAAAATACGATTGAGATGGGATTATTGTTTGGGATTCCTTCCTTTTTAAATTTTATCCTACAAATTCATCCAGACTTGCATATAAATTCGCTCTAGTACATGTGGATTACATAGGTCCATTTATGTTGCTCCTTCCTTCGTCAAGATCAAATGTTGAGTATTTTATCATAAAAACTGTTTAGGAATAACAAGTTCTTGATATATTTTATCATTTTTGTCTCACGTCAGGTCAGGTTTCGGCGTCCCTCACATGTAAGTGTTTCTTCGAAAAGTAAGCATTTGCGTAACAACAAAGCATAATTTTTCAGTACATAATGACTAAAGTCAGTAAAACATTACACATATTAAGTAAAGTGGTCGGGTATCCAGGTTTTACTCGTTTTGTACTAAATTTTTCCACCTGCTAGTAAAACTTTTCTTTTTCTTTAACTACATTGCAGAGGCCTGGTGATCTAAATTCCTTGAGAAACACTGTAACAATTAAAGTCTTGGGATTGGATTTGGAGTGATAACAGTTCAGTGTATCCACATTCTTCCGGGCCATTGTGTGAACGTTCGTTAATAAGAACGCCTATATTTTAGACGTATTTCGCCTGTCAAATCCAGTGCAATACAAAACTAATCTGCTCTATACATATATATTCTTTTGTTTTATAAACGTATTGCGTATTGGATTACTCCTTGCCAAACATGGAAATTGAAACAATACGTCAGAATGGCCAAGCGCATGTCGAATCGCGCGAAAGTTCTGTGGAGCGTGAACTGAATGGCGAAATTGAAGCAGTTGAATTGAACGGTTGTTCTGGTTCGCCGCAAAGTGTGAACGGTCACACAATGAAGAAACCACATCATGTGGGCGACACACATGACGGACGCATTAAACGTAAGGCCAAGCATTCAACGCAACGTCAAAGCAGTCGTGGTGAAAGCAACGCGCTTACTAATGGTAGCGGTAGTGCTGGTATGTATTCCATTAACGGTCATAGCAATAACTATGTAGTCCCACATCGCCGTTGGAAAAATAGTCGACGTTCACGCAATGGTTATGGTCGTGGCCTTCCTAAGAAAGGTGGAGCCGGCGGTAAAGGTGTTTGGGGTTTACCCGGGTCTGAGGCATTTGAAGAATTATATGAGGACGAAAATGATCCCAACTATGATAGCGAGACCAATGATAAAAATATCATATTGAGTGAAGTCATTCCTGAAATCAGTCCTGAAGAATTCTTTAAATTAGCAGAGCCTATTGTTTTGGAGTATTATGAGCACGGCGACACTCACGAGGTTGCCGTTAATTTGGATGATATTCTAACAGGCTTGCTGCGTCCGAATGTAATTAGTGTTTTGATAGAAATAGCTATGGATCACAAGGATTCACAACGTGAAATGACATCTGTGTTAGTGTCCGATCTCTACGGTCGTGTTATAACCGGTAAAGATATTGAAAAGGGCTTCGAAATGCTTTTGGCTAATTTGCCCGATCTTATTTTGGATACTCCAGAAGCAGCTACTATTTTAGGTGAGATTTGCAATAAAAATCTAATAAAAAAATAAAAATAGTAATTCTTAATAAAATAGGTAACTTTCTCGCTCGCGCCGTGGCCGATGACTGCCTCCCACCCAAATTTGTAACCAAACCTTCAGAGCACGGCGAGTTAAGCGAACATGCTCTAGCTGCTATACGTCGGGCAGACACTTTATTGCACATGAAACAAGGCTGGGCACATCTGGACAATGTCTGGGGTATGGGAGGCCCATTGAGACCAGTTAAAACTATAACTAAACAGATGACCTTACTGCTGAAAGAGTATTTATCTTCGCGTGATATACAAGAAGCTCATCGTTGTTTGCGGGCCCTTGAAGTTCCACATTTTCATCATGAATTAGTGTATGAAACGGTTGTCATGACACTCGAATCTTTATCACAAACAACCGAAGAGGCCATGTGTGAGTTGTTGTCGTCTTTGGATAAAGCTTGCTTGGTATTGCCGGCCAGTATGGAACAGGTAAAGACAAAGATATTTTCTTGACAATCTCTATTCTATTCTCTTAGTCTCCGAGAAAATTTTTTATTTCAAAAACTTTTTTTTTTTAAAGTTTTCTTTTCTGTATTTATACGTTCTTTACACAACTAGGGCTTCCTACGTGTATTTGACGACATGGCCGATATTGTTTTGGATGTGCCACTTGCTTATATAATATTAGACCGTTTTATGGAACGTTGCAATCGAGCTGGTTTCATGACAGATAAGATTTTAAGCAACATGCCCTCCCGGTAAGTTGTTGCATTTTTATAATTTTTTCTTTGTTGTGTGAAAAGTTGTATGTTTATGCGATAAGACTGAATTATCTTGTTGAGATCTATTTCATTCCATTTACTGCTTGCGTCTTCTCCTCGTTTCCTCAGCTATTACAAGCTATTACAAGAGTGATAACACATTGCTATCTGACTGACAGGCTCTAAAACTATAAAATAATTAAACAGTTTTTTTCTTCTTATAGCATTTTAGCTGATAATAACTGTTCTATTGCTTTACGTGTTATACCATTAGGTTTTGTTATATATATATATATAAACGTAATATTTGTTACATACGACACAAATCGTAAAAAAGTTGTTCAAAGTATGAAGAAAGTCCTGTATTTACCATTTCTTCTGAAGTAATATGTAGAAAAAACCATGCTTTTCTTTACACGATTAGCGTAATAGCGGCATTGAAGTAGTTATAGTTGTTTAAGCGCACGCTTATGCGATCCGTTTTGCGAAGTTTTTACCTACCTTAGATATGAACATTTTGTTCTTGTGTTCGTTGCGTTAATATTTAAAATTAGTTGAACGTTTTCAGTGACACGCTGACAATTAGAAAACTGTATAAATTACTCATTGTAAACTCTTAAGGCATTTCATTTTAATATAAGCGAAATCCCTATAGTTGAACACGGCCCACTGTAAAGTACGCCACACCACTTTGCTTAATATATTTATTCATATAACGGGCTTTCAAAGCAAGACGTTATATGGGGAGTGGTCAAAAAATGATCCGATGCGAAGCACATTCGCATAACAAATTTCACTAAAAGATCTCAAAAAGTGCGACCTGCTGGTTGAACACAAAAAAAGCAGACGGACAGACCAGCTTAGAACGATCCGGGAAGTGATTCCAAACGAATCGGTGTAGATTGGTCCATCTCAAGTCCTTCGGGGCTTTAAATACAAACTTAATATACCGTTGTACCACAAGTGGTGCAGGATACAAAAACGTTAGTCAACATTTTTATACTTGATGAATATCAAAATACTCGTTGAATATTTTCCATCTTATGTACACTCTCAAAGTATATAAAGATAATGATATTTTCAATCAGTGTAAAATTTGCCATGACCAATTATTCGTTTGCAGATATTCGTAAACGATCGAAACTAATAGTTACCTCTTAAACATTTAGTTCTTAGTCATAGATTAAATGTAAAAATGAGCATGCATACATTAGCTGAAAGTTAAAAAATTAAGTGTAAAGGTGTAACAACTCATTGTAGTCAGATTAAAGCACTGCCTATACGGGAGAGAAAGTAGTTGTATGACAAAAATTTCTTATAATTAAAAATTTCTGTAATATCTCTTACAAGGAGTCAGCTTTTATGAGGTAATATGGCCTAATTTTTAGTATGTTATGATGAAAATTAGTCCAGAATATAATACCGTATAAATTTGTTGTAGTATATTTACACCACGTTCGTTTACTTTCCAGACTTTCTTGTATAAAAGTGAGGTGACCTTTAGATGGTGACAAAATCTAGTTATATATAAATAGCTAAACTAAGTATACTAAAAAGTGCAACAAAAGTTGGACCACATTTGTTCATGTTTCGCGCTCCAACCCAAACAAGAGTTTCAAAAAGCCCTTTTATCAGTTTTAATTTTTTACTATATTATAGTGTATTTTTTTATTATTTGTAAGTAAAAACTATTACTAAATACATTTTAATAAAACATTTACGATCTACTAACGAACAAGAAAAACAGCAATGAACATAAATACTGTTGGGCCCTTAACCCGCGTACATTTGTTGATAAGCTTGAAAAAAAGAAGTTTGCCTTTAGAAGTTTAACCTTTTTTATATATAAGCATATAAAGAATTGTATCATTACAATAACACATACGTTAATTAATATATTAGTCGAAACAACAAACGAGGCAACCACACCTGAAAAGCCGGCATATTTTCTTTATTCTTAGTTTTGCTTTTGGAATAAAGAACAAAATTTTCATGGCCAATAATATAAATTGGGCGCAACTGATTTTTTGTATTTTAAAATTAAAAATGTTTGTCGTATAGGCATGTGGGCGTTGTAGGCGTGTCCTTTGAAAAGTTTAGTTCAATTATAAATTCTTTTGCAAATTTTTAGATGATATTCTCATTTCCGCTAGCGGGAAACTTTTTACCACAGATACCTATACTGTTCAGCAGACGTACAGGTAGACTGACGAACAGACGTGCACGCCTACATGGATTCCAAATTTGAAACTGGCCAAAAATTTATATAAGGTATGTGATTTTTGCAGCTTGGTTCTGTTACAAAGGTATTGAAAAAAAAATTAAATTTTGATCTACTATAACATTGCGTAGACGTTAATTTTTTCATTCTTGTGCAAATACTGCTGCATCGTCCATAGAACGTGCGTTTAAGTTTTTCATTTTCAATACCAATCTACATGCAGAAACTTTCAATGTTTCAATTTGATGTTGATTTCGTTTCGTTTTTGCGGCCACAAGAATGTTTGCAATAGAGGGACGGACACGCTTAAATCAATTTAGAATTTGATGTTAATCAAGAATATATATACTTTGTGAGGTCTCTGATGCGTATTTCTGGGCGTTTTGACACAATAATTGTACCCCTCAACCTTTGGTGATGAGTATAATAATAAATACAAAAAACCAATAAATTATGCAAGCAATTAAAAACATTATAGAATAATCAGTTATAAGCGGCATTAAATGAATTTTCTCCGACATCAATTTGTCACTTACTTATAATATGTATTTTGTTGCGCTACACCAATAAATAGGTTCTTTTCATAACTTTCAGTTATGTAAATCGCTATGTTTAAAAAAAAAAAAGTGCTTTTAACAATATGTTCGAGAAAAATTTTGAGATATCACTTAATAATATGAAAACGAGGTAAATATATATTACTTCACCTTGGAAGCACCCATCAGGAGATCCTAATTTGTGTGAAAAAGTTTACTTTAAATACATTAGACCTATTACAATACATTCACCAGTAATCGTCGGAATTTTTTTTGATGTCGTTTGTTGTAATCATTGCTGTTTGGGCGTATGCTATGGTCGTATGAACTCGTCCAAAATCAACAAAACTTTCGCAAACTATTGTTTTCGATCAAGAAGAGTTTTCATAACTTTTTCAAGGTAATGTTGGGCTTAAATGGTATTTTTTTCCGTCAAAAACTGATATTTAATCGTCGCAATGAAATTGGGATTTTTCTGTGTTAAAATTATCGATTTTTGTAAGTTAATATTAACGAAGCTAGTACAAATAACACACCATAACTCCTAAACAAACAAATTAAATGGGTTCCGGCAGCGTAAAATACTGCCTCACTGCCCACGATAGTTTCGGTAAATAATTTCAATATATTGCAGATGTTGAGACGTATGTTGCGTTCACTGATTGATTGACAAATCTTGATAACTTCACGGACTAGTAGGAATTAAAAGCCGACAAGATGAGAACCTAATTTTACAGGAAGTAAATGAATATGTCGTGTCCTCATAATAATACCGCACATAAGATTTATGTTTGCAGTGCTTTGTTTTCATTTTTATTCTGCTTTAAATGTAACTACCGTGCATTTTCCACTGCAAACTCTGTTTGAAATAATTGTAGGCACTTATAATTTTTATTCTGCAACTTTTATGAATGTTATAAATATCGCAGTAATCAGTATATTCACGTTGAGCAATTCGAAAAGTTGCAATGAGAATTAAAGTGAGCCAGCGATCATGGGTGTTCGAATAACAAGCAGTACTTTTTTCTATTATATAGTTTTTATTTCTGAGTTTCTTTGAATTCACCAAAAATCAGTTTGATTTTTTTGACTTGGCTTCTAAATTTCGTATAGAACATTATCCTCGCCCTTAATAATGGTTTCCTTACCTTAAGGAAATCTTAGGTCAACGGTTTGACGAGTCTTCTCGTCTTTGCGCTGGTAAAAATATACAACTCTGTCTTTTATGTTTGTGTGCAAAACATACTATTCAAAGTAATCTACCAATTCTCACCGTCTTTATCGAAGGGATACCATTTAATTTTGTTTTTTCGGTAGTCGCACTGCAAACTTATAAATAAGATAATAAAATCGTTGCATCTGCTGTCAAAGTTTACACTATTATTCCCCCAATCTCAAGATCTTAATGATGTATTACCAAATGATTAGTAAACGAAAAAAGAGGTAAATTCTTTTTTCCAGTTTGCAATTATCCAGTAATTATATTATTATTTAAAGTTTGTTTCAATATAAATTTGAAAAGTCCGGTAAATTGTAAGTTAAATGTTTTTCGATGATTTTCATGTTTTTTTTGTTAGCGTTTATCTTAAACGTGTTTTGCTTTATGGCTGTTGTAAACGTGAAAAATTAAAGAAAGTTTTAGAAAACAGATTATTTTTAAAAACGACCGTTAAATGTGTCACTTCTGTTATACAAATTGTACAAAAGTACTACATAATCCTTTGCCGGTTTTCTACTTCATAAAAGGGAGTGAACAGAACAATAGGTTAATGTTATTTTATGTAGGTGGGGGTATTCTTTTCCATTTTCCTTCTGTTAAATATTATATTTATCATTTATTTGTCAAGGAACATTTTGCTATTTAAATACGTTTTTAGGGTTATGTTAAGTATAAACAAACTCTTAACAGAAGTCCAGTTCAAAAATATCGCATGTTTCCAGGTGGATGCGTATTACAATAGGTGAATATAAAAAAGCTTAAAAACAAGCCAATATTTTGTACTTTCGTTTTTGGGGCAGCTTCGATTTTTGTAGGCATCAATGCAAATAATTATCGCAGGTCTCTATTGAGATATTATAGGATGCTTTTTGAATATTTTTCCACAATTATTTTTTATTGCTAAACGAAACATGATGTTTTAGTCCTCCAAAAGCACTCAGTAGGGCTGACGGGAAAGTGACATCCAAGTTATGTTTCCGAAAAGGTTGCTTTTACCAATTTCCATATCAGTGGCTCATTCTGTTAGACGTGTGGTAACGTTACAGTTTCCAGCAAGTTTTTATATACAAATCGATCCATAGTGTTTTCTGAGATGTATCAAACCGTCAACTTCCCAAGCAAAGCAGTCCTTACATACATAAGATTCTTCCGACTTGTTTCACTTTTTTTTTTATTAAATTAAATTCGGGGAATTCATTTCTTTTAATCAAAGGGCATTTTTTCTTGCATCATTTCCAAGCAAGTTCGCCGCTCCAAAGTAGAGTGCACCATTTTCGTTTGCCTTCTAATCTGCACCGATTTTTATGGCCTAAAGCAAAATGTTGCCTCTTCTGCAAATTACCCGTTCTAAGTAAAGGAACTTTCCAAGCTATTTTTCTTGATAGATTGGCACCCCGAAGCAGTTCGGCATCATACAGCATTCTCAATTTCATTGTAAGTTACCCTAGAAGATTTGAAAGAATATCATTTTGTTAAAATTATCATACCATTATAGGAGCCAGGAGAGGTTTTTTTAATCTCAACACATTTTCTTTTGGGAGGTTGAAAGGCTTCGTGACGAACTTATATGACGGATCTAATGATGCGATAACAAATTTGCATGTTTTTCTATGATTTCGCAGCTACTGAATCACCTATCTTTTTTCTTCACTAAAATGATGTGCTCGATTGATTTAATGTTATTATAAAAATTACATTATATTGCATTTTAAAAATTGAAATAGAAAAAGATAAAATAACCTCGAAAAACGCAGTTTTTCAAATTTTCGTCCATAAATTTCGATGCCATGGATATATTTTCAAAAAACGGGCACCTAAGTATTTGCTAGAACCATCTACATGTTTTGTGCAAAAATGGTCCTGATAGGTTTATTGGTACGTCCACCATTAACGATAAAATTTTAATTCCAAGTTATTCCAAATTATTGTAACCCGTCTTGGATTAGACCACCAGCCGGAATTATTTTCGAATTGAACGTGAAGTTATCCTAATGCACATCTGCATCGCAAGTTTTCAAAAACATCTCCATGGGATGGAAAGTTATACACGGAAAAATAAAAAAAATAATTTCTTATCTAGTCAATCGTTAATTTCCGAAAAGTTGTGTTTTAAAAGAATTGTAGAACTGGGAAGAATTAATTAACATGAACGTTTCGCAGCTACCATTCCATCCATTGCTTAATAATTTTTTATAGTTTAATGTATATATTTAATATATAAGCTAACAGCGAGTGATTTTATGCTCTTCTGAAGAAAAATAACTTCTGCTTGATGGTATAAAATGTCGACAGCGGCGGCTTTACTTTAAGCTAGAGAATGTTTTTATCTAAAAAGGGTGCTGCAATAAAGATTCGTCGGTTTTCATGATAATTATGGTGAAGACGTCTTATTAAAAGTATAAACATGCACATGGTTTGCTTTCTTTCGCTCTGTAAATTTTGATTTTATAAACTGGTCGCACTCTGATCGGGCAGTCATTGATAAAATCCATGAAATTTTTAAAAAAGTGGAAGAAGACCGCCGTATTGCAACTTACACAATACTGCAAACCTAAGTACCAGATATTTAGTGACTTCGCAACGAATAAGGTAATGTCATGTATTTCGTTGGATTTAAGGGGAATTGTGAATCATAAACTGCTTCTACCTGATTAATTCCATTCTCTACTATCAAAAACTAATATGATTAAACGGCCTTTTTTTCCATCACGTTGACGTCAGATCACACAGTTCTTTGATAACTCGGCGAAAATTAGGAAACCTTGGGCTGCGAAGTTTGAACCCATTATCTCAGCCAATTATTATTTGTTCTACCTGCTGCAAAACTTTGTTAATGGTATGAAGCTGATTTCAAAGGAAGCATGTGGAAATCACCTCGTTCAGCTTATTTTGCCCAGAAATACTAGAAGTTCGACAGTGATGGCATAATACTTTTGAAAGAACGATGCAAAATGTTATTGATCAAAATAACACAAATTTAATTTAATAAAACTCGTTTAAAATATAAAACGAACGTGTTAAGATTTTCATAAACAAACGCTACAAACTTTTCCATCGATCTATTGTAGATAATTTAATAATTGTCCGCATTTTATTTATTGTGTAATATGAGAGTTCGTTGACATTAATCGATGTTGCCATTGGAAATATAAAATAGTTTTATAGACATACATAACGAACTCAAAATAAATGTAAAACATGTATGAATAATGTGATAAATGTGAAACAAAGCCAAAGATATACACAGTTGCCCAATAAAGTCTACATACTTTAGAAAAAAAAAAATTTAATATTAAACAACAATTCAAGATCTTAAATTATTATTTAATATAAGTTTAAATATTTCGATCTTCAATCGATAAATGCAGTTCTTAACAAGGGAAATGTTAATTTTTCGTACTGTATGTGGACTTTTTATTGGGCTATAATATGTATATGTGGCTATGTATGTATATGTGAAAATAGTTCAAGTAAGCAGGTGTAACAACCGGCATACGTTTCAAGATCGTTTATAATAATGTGACAATTTGCGTACCCATCAAACCATCCAAACAAGTACCCATTCGAACACAAATATCCCCTTCTTTAGGTTTTAATATGATCAAATTTCGGTTACTTGTTATTAATCCCTTAATATTAATAACAGATAGAATACTCTCACTTTTATATGTTATAACATGTCCTCTTCTTTCTAAGAAAGCCCCACTTTTATTCTACGCCATATGTTAGTATAAAACGAGCTTTAACTTACCATTTTTTCCCCACCGTCGTGCCACTGAGCGTTGTGATCTGCCTCTCCTTCTAATTACATTCTAATTTTGTGTGTATGTAAATATGTAGTTGTGCGCATGTATTTAGATGTATATATGTGTACGTATGAATATTTTTATACGATAAAAGTATTTATATCGTACGTATTATTCTACAAACCACCGCAATATGTTTTGCCTTGAGCTTAACAAGAGTTTAATGCACTTTCATTGTGAATTTAAACTGAAAAAAGTTATAAAAAGTCATTAAGTAGATATATACTAAGTAAATATTTCCATAGGATATTCCAGTAAATGTGAAATTGGTTATGAAATTTATTTTAATGCTCCGAATTTATCCATTGACCAATTCATAAAATTTTCATTATTTTTCAACAGTCGAGTAAGATCTACTATCAAGTTTGCCCTCATTTGCTTTTAACTTTCGTTATTTCAGGTCAGAAGAAATGTAATGCCTCCAAACAAATTTGGCGATTCTCCGTAACGAAAATTTAATTCGAAATGGGAGCGAACATAGAAGAGTTTATTGCACACTTAATAAGCGTGCCATATGCCCCGTTTCTTTTCACGTTTCAAAGTAAGTCTTTCAACAAGAGAGCGGTGATTAGAATATTGTCCTTTTTCGCAGGGGCATCCATTCTCTGTGTTTTCCGTTGGTTCGGTATCATAAAAGATGTCCGGTTACACACATTTGCAAATTTTCCAATTTTTTTCTGAAAATTCTGTAATAGTTTTGATAGGCGAATATTTCAACGTCTTTGAAGTAGCGTTCTTATGCTAATATGAGGAGAGGAGCAAAAATGAACTGAATAACATAGCATGCAGGCGGATGGACTTCTTTATCTGTTTTTATTGTAGACATGTTATATATGAAAGTGTTCGATCTCTCAACAATAGAGGGGCTATTTTTAAACTATCGTAAATAACTATTATAAAAAGGCGAAAACGCAGTACCGCCTAATGAACGAAAGAGGTAATAACTAAAATTACATATATAATATGTTGTCCCGTTTATATTATTAATATATCTCATTTTTAAGTCGTCAGTAGGCTTGCATGTCCTTTATATGTTTGAACGAATTTAAACAAATTTTCTTATAGAAAAGGTAGGCAAGATGCTCCCAAAAACTCTTATTTCATTCATTCATATCTTATCAGCAAATGTACGGTTTCAAAACCGAGCATCGCCACGTTGGAGAAGCGCCGACTTTCATTAAATTTTCTGTAGCGCAGCTTTTCATATTGTTGTATCTATTTAAAAAAAAAACAAGTTTATATTATTATTATATTTACACATAATAGGTGCTAATGAATTCTGCCCGTCTTTTGCTTAAATTCAATTTCATTTAAAACATATTTATTACAAAGCTTAACACTCAAAATATGCATTAAACTTCATGGTTCCCACGTGAAATCGATCCATTTTTTCACATTTCCAACTTTGCAGAGCTTTGCAGTTATTAGTCGTTTAAGTACCGTGCATAATCCATCTGGTGATCTGACAATTAATATAAATCAACCAAGTAGAATCAAGTAAGTGTTTCTGACGCGTTTTTATGTTGGTCTTGACTTGATTGCAAAAAGCGTGGTGCTGGCTCTTACAAGGTTTTTAATCAAACCAGATACGATTTCACTGAACTGCGTAACAAATCGACAACTTGTAATAAATTCAAAAATTATCTAGTGTAATTTAAGGGGTTCACATATGTCGAGAATTTCGTTCAAGATAAGACATGCAAAACTAGGTTCAGTAGAAATATTGCCTATAGTCTTTCCAAATATTCACAAACAATAGATTAAATAGGCTTCTGCTCTTTTGGACGTTCGAATTGAAGACTGAATTTTCTCAACTTAGCTGTAAATGTTATTCCACATAATTTACTCCGTAAAATCGGCTCAGAGCGATTCTATAAATTTGTAAGTTCTAAAAGAAAAATCACTTCATTTATATCTTCGAGATAGTCCCGCAATTTCAAATCTGTTTCCTAAATTCTTTTAATTCTACTTTAATTCTATTAATATTAATACTTTCCTCAATTATCCGTAATGAATAATCTCTATTCCTACAATAAATGTCTCTGATGATTGTGTATTAGAAACTGTGAACTCATTAAAACACATTTGCCTGTCAGGTTTCGGCCGCATTCCTAAAAACTATGCAGTAGAAGTTGAACGCACTCTTGCATTGAGTTTCAACCGCTACCTCAAAACAGCCAGATTTCCCACTTGTTGAAGACTAGTCTTCTTCTCTCAGTTTGCAAGCTTTATTGTCATCCTATTTAAAATTATATATATGAATATTGCTAAATTTAGTGCATTGACCAAACTATTTGCGAACATTTTCAATTTTCCAGTTAGCTACGCTATAAAATCAGTCGTTTCTCCCAACAAACATGGTATTCAATTACAAGATATTTAATTCATCCAGGGTTCTTTGCAAAGCTCTATATAAGATTTATAATCTCATTTCTCCCTTATATTCTAACATTTGAATGTTTTTCCCTCGCAATTATTTAGTTATATATAAAAAAAGTTTGTAAACTATTTCTTTTCCTTTGATTATAGCGTCACATATAAGTCAAGCTTTTAATTTTAAACAGAAGTTTATTTCAGCTGAATATATGTTGTGACTGAATATTTGTGTATATGTTAATAAAAAATTAATTAAACAAGCTCTAAAATTCGATAATAAACAATAAATAATTATGGAATATTGAATGGTTACAAGAGGAATTTACCAAATCAGAGAGAGAGAAATCTGCACGGATGATAACGATGTATTATATAACGAGATATGTAAAATGCGTACAAACATTCAGTAAAACGAAAGGCCCGAGCTCTATAATAATATCTGTGGATATGGAGCTATCAATAACATCTCGTCATTTAGACAATAACATCCTACTTGGGGGAATGTATGAACTGGATCTAAGAAAACACCCACTTTTTTGAGCTAGTAATAACCGCAGAATTTGTCACAGTGAATGATTTAGAAAAAATTCACGATTTATTTCGAAGAATTTCAAAACTTTCCACTGATACAAACATTTTAAAATTTCTCAGTAATGAAGTGGTTACACAATTTTCAAATCATAATATAGGAAGGAAGGGATAATTATCGATATTTCGATAATGCACTAATTTTGCTGATATTTCAAATTAATCCAGATTCTAGTTGAAGCTCTAAACCAATAGAGTTACACGTTGTTAAGATCATAATGTGGACCATATTGTTCGTTTTTTTTATAATTTTGATCAGATTTGAAGGGGGTCAGAGAAAAAAAAATATTCAATACTTGAATTTCTAATTTTTATTTCAGTCATCTTTCTTCTTTGTCAAAGGTTATCGCAAATAGAAAGGCAAATGTTTTTTATCCACAGATGTTAACCTATAGCTGTTGAAAGATTCGGCGAGATCTGCTTATAATCCATTTTTTTGACAAGTAAGCACAAACAAATCTACATTCACTGTGCTGTTCATTTAAAAAAATGGTAATTTAATTTTATAAATGCTGGCAGCTTTTTTCTCTTCTCTACGGGCCAACTTTGTCAAAGGAAAAAAACTTGTTTTCTTTTTCGACCAAAATAAGAGAAGAGTTGCTTTCAACGTTATTTAACAAATAAAAATACCAAATGTCCACATCACCAGCGAAGAAAAAGCAAATGAAAAATAAGCTTTTCATAGAACTGTAATGCACGCACGCCATACTCATTGTTTGTATTTTTATATTTGAATCTCAAAAAAAAAAGGTCGGTGGGTGAATGAACTTTAAGGTATAAAAAACTGAAACTATATTTTTAATTTAAGTATGCTTCCCCACAACTGCTTGTTGTGGTTACGATCTGAATGCAGAATAAAAATTTCTCAAATGAGAGAGTATTTATTGATAAGAAAATGGTAAAATAGTAAACATTTGCAACACTCTTCATTCCCATTATTATCATCATGGTTGTCACCGCGAAATGCATTTTTTTCTTATCAATATCGGCTTTGAGCACATAACTATTTATCTTAAATGTATAATAAAAAAAAAGGTTAAATTTAGAGATTTAGAGATTTTCATATTGTGCTACCACTATAACTAAATATTTCTTTAAATTTATTAGAAGTGTTCCAGAATCCGGATAACGATTACCACCAGAGTTTTTCTGTCGTTCCTAAAGTCAGGTGCTGGATAGCGGTACTCCTCTTTTCCTTCTTTATTTCAAATACACGGATTGTGTCACCGGGGGCATGGCACGTTTTGACGTCTCATTAATGTGACATATTAAATATACCCACTTCTTTAATTTGTGTTAAAAGTATGTGGTTCGAGGGCAGTAGTCGAAAATTTTTTAACCCATAATTATTGTACAAGTCACCTTTTTTCTTCCACCTATAAAGTCTTGCTTTAGCGGAAAGTCGCTTTTTCGATTTTCTTCCCAATGTTGTTTGGATGGAAAAAAGAGTAATAGAATAACAATATTGAAGAATAAAATATATTAAAAACGTCTAGCTCTGTAGCCCTTCTCACGCTACAGCACGCAGCGTAATTAATACCAATTTGCTTCTAAGAAAAAAATCAGTTAATCTAGCTGTCAATAGCTAGAGGAGTACTTAAGATTTTATTAAGCTTTTTTGTGCGTTTGACGAGTACTTCAATTTTCATGAAAGAGTTCAATTTCCGCAAAAAAAGCCAATATGACAACTAACGTTTGAATTAACTTATCATAAATATTCTCCGTACTAATATTCTAAAGATAAAAAATTCGAATAAAAAAAATAAAAATAAGTTACAACTGCGCGCGGTCTTAAAAATTCTTTTTCAAATTGTAGAATGTGTCATAGGCGCGTCCTTTACTAATTTTTTCCATTAGTCTATAATGCACCACAATAAAACAATTCCGTATTTAAATATTTCTCGTCATTCTTTTTTCTCAAAAAACTTTTTCTCGAAAGCGCCATCTGTGCTGCACCTTTTAATGATGGCGGCTTACACTTTACGTGGTGTGAATTAACAGACGAAAAAATATATTTCCATAAACGAACTCGTAACTAACATCAAGAGCTTCACTTCGAACTTTTGACTTCTTCTTTAGTGGAGATTTGTGCAGGTGTATTCTCAACGCGCTTGCTAAACAGTCGGAAATATACAGAAAAAATTTCTATTTTTTCCTTTTTCTCACATTCCAAAATATTCAAAGCGTCATGGCATGCCAATGAAAAAAAATATTTTCTGAAAACTTTGCAATGACTTTCCCTTCTAAAACAAGTAATTGAGTCTAGAGGCGGCCTCTTCACTCTGGTATTGTGATAAAAAAATCATCTTTTTCTTGAGTTGCCATAATGGAAAGAAAAATATTGGTCATTCCAAACATTGTTGACACATGTAACGTAATTAAATATCAGGCTTTGGTAATTTATAAAGTCGAAGTTAAATAGAACAAGTAATACAAAATAACCTTAAAAAAAAAAAAAAAATGGGCGAAAGGGAGATGCATTAAAAGATATATTGTATTTTTCATAACAATTTGACGTATTTATCCGACCATCACGCTTTTCCTGTAATTTTAAATTTAATGCAAATAAGATGTGGCACATCTAATTATACCTTATACTGCTTGTGGTACAGGGTATGTTAAGTTGATGCGGACGTATGTAACACCCAGAATGGCTTAAGATAACCCCACCTTTTATTATGTCGATCAATTCAAAATCGTAATATGAATTGATCTAAGCCTGTCTGTCCGCCTGACGTATGTCTATGGAAAAATGTTTTCAAGCTGTTGGTTGCAGTTTTTGAGATATTTTGAACAAATTGACGTGTTTTGACATAAGGACGAACGCTATTGAAAATGGTTTTGATCGGTCCGTTGTTTGGACCGCTCTCCATATAACGCCTTATTCTGAAAGTTCGTTATATGGAAAAAAATTGCAATTTTCAAAATTTCCCGCAAAGATGGTTAAATAGTAGTGCTTCGGCATATCAAATTGGTATGAAAACTTGAGACCAGCTGCGGCAATTTTTGAACACCTCATATAATAAACGCTGCAGTTCATACGACAGTAAGGTATAATTTCCAATGCTTCATAATGAAAATTATGTCATAAGAGTAATTTAACATAAAAATTAACTGTAACAAATTTGGACCATCTCGACCTACCTTAAAAAGAGTTTTCACGAAAACTGATGCTTTTTAGAAAAGAAAGTCGAAACTGGTGATGAAAATTGACCCATAATATTAATTTCATACAAAAATTAACTACAAAATTTGGACCATTTTAATTTTGACTAATACCGTATGTAAGGTTTAGTTGCACCACATTACGTAGCGTTTTGGGCCTGTTTCCCCATAAATAACCACATTAACAATATGCCCTTATATAGAAACATATAATCGATATAATTTTTGTGTCTATAATAAAAATAGGAATTGTGTTAGATAACGTGATCTAGGGAATTTACTTGTTTTAATTGATTTCGTTTTGTAGATGCCCGTGGGGCACATTGACAACAAGTAAAGCAAAAAAAAAAAAGCTATATTAAATTGAGGGCTATGACGGCAAACATTTTTTTATATATTTGCTCTTATTATGGGGCTGATAATCAATTCAATAGTTTGCTTTTTAACTTAAAATATTCAAAGAGATAGATAATTCTAAAAATATTTGAACCAATATCAGTACCCAAGGCTAATTATATATGCATGGTTTAAATAGAAACCATATTAAAAACTCTAAACCTTGGCAGTATTTTTGTCAACAAGTACAACAAGTACGGTATAATTGTTTGTTACACATCTTTTGTATGACAATCATTTCCATTCACTCGCTCACAAATTTGTAGCAAATAAGAATTTTGGAGTAAGCATTCACCTTGTAAGTAAAGATTTGCAAGTAAGCAATTTCACTGTCCCCTTTTTCCCTTTCTTTATCTACAGAGGGACCAAGAGGTGTACCGAGATTTTCTCCGGGTTCACGTATAAGCCTTCTTATCTAACCGTGAAAGTTTAACGCCAGAAAATTTAAAGCAAAGTAATGTAACATATGCCGAACAGAAATCATTTAAATCTTCAAGATCCTTAGAAAAAGCTGAAATGCGATCAAAGCTGAAATTAACGACATGTTTTATGAACACAACGAAGGCGATCCTTCTTTTAAAATGAAAAATGAGGTGAGCAAATAGTCTAGTTCGCGGGCTGCAGGCTCAGCTAAACCCACATCAAAGGTCCGGGTTCGTTAGTGGAAACCTATGGTCCTTCTTTAAGGGCACCATGGCAGCGATAGAATACTTTTGAACAAAAAAGTGAAAAAACTGGAAAATGAAATCCCATACTCACTACTGTTGCTTGACTTACGTCATTAGCTGCCCATTTTCGGGATATTTTACTAGCTTAATGCCGCCAAGTAATATATGTTTAAATTAAATTCTTCTCTAAATATGGGTTAAAAAATATTAGATCTAACGAGGGATATAGTATTAGAAGAATTGAAATGAATACATGTATATTCATTGCATAAATACTTTTAGAAACACGGTTTTCTTCCAGCTGATTATTAAGCATTTGGTCTTATTCGGTAAATTTTTCAAAAATAAATATCAGCTCAGCAAAGTTTTTTCTAGATATTTTATTGATATGTATGCTAAATTAGCTTTGTTTTTAATTTTTCAGAGAATTTGGCAAGTTTTCCAACGGCAAAAATTATAAATTGCCATTACTTTATTCGCCTAAATAGTTAATTATGGAACATATTATTAGTTGTTAGTGCTTGTTTCTACTTGTCATCCGCAAAAACTCCACGCAACACTCAAGCTTAGTTATCGGGTATATTTTTGTTTATACTACGTGGGGTTCAAAAAACTACATTGACCTAATGCAGCAACAAATAGTACGTACAAGAAAAACTTCTAGCATGGGAGAAAAAGATAAAGAGACAGAAAAAAAAGTGAAAGAAAATGATAACAAGGTGTGTGTGGTTTAAACATGTATCGAACCCGTCACGTAAAAGAAATAAAGCAAAACAAGCTTTACTTTGGCCACATGACACGAAAACTTAAAGCTTGGAAAAAAACCGGTCAACTGTTACATATGAACAATAACAACACTAGCAGTTATACACATATTACGTCATTCCTTTTGCTAAAATTATATACGCATATAATAAAGATGAAAGAAACATAAGCCCAAAGAAAATGCAAGTTTTTGATATCAATAAAACAAACTGCACCACGTGGGTCTACTGTCAATAAAAAATCTCACTTAAGGTAGAAAAAATACGTATAGTGCGATTGCAATGATCAAGAAAAGAATCATTAGATGGCATATGGATCAAATATGTGAAATCGCATACGTACGTATAGACGCAAATTTAGTAGTACTTTTTGCCAAGTCTTAGTAGTTTAGACTTTGCACTAGGCTTCGCCCGAGGCTTGATGCGTCGATATCTTATGTATACCTTTTAGTCAAAAGATTCGTCAGAACACTATCTACGGTCAAGCACGACGATTAGATGCCATCCAACTTCGTTTCGTGATAACATTGCATACAAATCTTCCCCTCCATATATAAGAAAAACCAACTCGCGATATAGGGCGCATTTGGGTTGAAAATTCTCCTTACTTTTTAAAAAGACTAACTAGATTTACAAGTCATTACCAATGGGTTGAGAACATGTAAGATTTTAAACTTAATCGATGGAAAACAGTGAAGTATATGTAATCTCTGTGTGGAATTTCTTGTAAAAATTGAGACGACAAACGTAAAGAGTTGATTGTTCAGTGTTGAGATTTCTGTAGTCGTCGTAATCAATTAAGGGCTTAATTTACTCTGCATCGCTAGTAATCAGAAGATCGTAAACAGAATCCTCGCAACTACTTGTGATACGCTTGACTCTACATATACCTTAGATAAATAAAGAAAAATATACGGTTTTCACGCAATGCTTAAAGTATAATTAAACTTCAGATGTATTATTTATTGAATCAATGATTTACTTAGGCCTTGATTTGACTTTATTGTCGATAGTAACTCGCCGATCACAACGAACAACATCTTCAACGCTTAAATTTGTACCAATAGTTAAACCTATTTACTATTCAAACTTGCGATAAAAAACTTAAAAGAATCAGATGACTGAGATTATATCATCTGATCCAAAGGGCGAGAAAAGTTATCGAGCGGCTCCTTCGAGATCACTATTTTCGCAAATGACAGACGGGCGGACGCGGACGAATAAATCGATTCGTAAAATCCGCGTTCTGATGTGATCGATCGCGAGTTACCAAAGTTTGTAATTGTGTTTTCTTCTTATAGCTTTTGTGACATTGTATGAAATTTGATATTCCGAAGTTGCAGCCACTTTTAAACACCAATTTTGTAATCTCAAATAAAGTCGTTAAGTTACGAAAGCGATAAAAAGAAATATCATAAGAAAGAAGCGGTGTTTAAATGGAGAAAAAGTACGGTGTTAACGGATTATTGCAATATAATAACTAATGTATTATTTTGTAGCTCTTTTTTAAGAAGAATGCACAATTTTTACCCGAGAACTAATGGGCGAAGAAGCCTTCCAACTTTCATAGGAAATTCAAAAAATCACTTGAGGGGTGACTTTTTAAATTGAAAGCTCCTATCCTTCAATTGTTTTAACAATCCTTTACGTTATAAACCAATCAACCTAATTAAACTGATTAATAGTTCAATAAAGTTTCTATACACGCCCACCTGTGCTTATTTCTTACAAAATCATAACTATCGTTTCTTTTGCTTTTTCCTAAAAATTAATAAAATTTATAATTAGACCTCATAATATCAAAATGTTGCAAATTTTTCTTGAGATCTGCTTGACGCTTGTTAATGACTGCCTAATGGCTTGACGGAGGAATCCACTGTATACGTTGGAAATCTATAGTGTATGGTAATAATAACTTAATTTTTTTTTCAAATTTCCTTTTTACTTGCAGAGGCCGCAAACGTTTTGTTTCCGAAGGAGACGGTGGCAATATTAAACCACCAACTATACCCATTTGCGACTCTCTCCATCTTAAGATGAATGAATAAATTTTTCAAGGACTTGTTTTTCGAGACGGTAAAAACCGATATAAGAAACAAACGAAAAAAAAGGAAAAGAAGCAGCAAATAATTAATTGTGTGTAAAACAGAAAACCATATTTTGACCATATATTTGGATATAATTATCGAGTTATATATCAGCAATACTATAACTACTGAAACTACGGCTACAAATACTACTAATATATATGTACAACATTCAATTAACCATAAAATGGAGGATGGATTCCCCCTAAAACTATCTAAATTTACAACATATGCACCCCAAAATATATATAATATATGTGACTTTTTCTTGTGGATAGAAAAGCAGAAAATAAAATCATAATAACAACATTACCACCATTGGATCTGCAAACGAGAAAAAGAGAACAGCATTTCGTTCATAACCCTATCATTAAATATTAGCGAACAGTAACGTAACGTTCTATTTGAAAAGCAAAAAAAGCTAGCAAAAAATTAAAAAAAGCACTGTAATATAAGTTTTTGTCTAAAAAAATGCTAAGCCTTTTCTTTTTTATTTTTTTATTTTTTACATCTTTTTGGTTCTTTTCACGTTTACGAATAAAATCAAGCGAATTTGTCTGGAACAGTTGTATTTCACTAAGACACCACCGATTTTTTTTTTTTTTTTCTAAAGGTACATACACAAACAATAAGAATTAATAATGATTCCGAAAATCGGAAAAACATTGTAATGAAAGACCTACTGCGGACTACTACCATAGAAACCATAAACAAATAACGAAAAAGAAAACTGAGTAATTGTTCTGGTCACATATGAAAATCTTTAAATGAAAACAAAAAAAAATCGCAACAGCAACCAAAAATTTTCTTTTTTGACCAGCTAGAGAACACGTATACAGCATAAAAAAAGTTGATAACATTGAAAACAATGCGAACAATCGTTGCTCCAACATCAATACTAATAACGGCAATAATTACAAATTTATCCCGTTTTAAGAAAAGTGGTTAGTTTATTTATTGTTCTTAAATTTGTTTATATATAAATTTTTTTTCCCTAAATCGAGAACATTCTAGTAATAATTATTTTAATATTTTTTTTCTAATGATTTGCTGTCGAAATAAAAATTGTAAACGTTCAATAATAATAAAGCATGCATACATATATGAAATAAAAATTATTTCAGAGCAAACGAGCAAATTATGGAAATTGAAAATTTTTCATAGTCAACACATTTTTCTAGTAGTATCCTATGTAAACTTGTATGTAATACCCAAATCTTTTGCTGTTTACCCTTGCTTCCCCAAATTTTTTTTTTTTTTATAAATTATATAAATACAAAGAATTAGACGAAAAAAAATCGCAAATTTTATTTCACTCGAAGATTAACTTAAGAAATTTTATTAATTATTATTATTGTGTTCTTTGATTTTTTTCACATTTACGTTAAACTTTAAATCATTTTTTTATATATCAGCAGTAAAACTTTACTTAACCTTTAGGGAATTCTATCTTTTTAAATGAATTCTTTTATTGCATATAATTGTATTTTTCTATATATACATATTGTTATTATCAAGCCTTTTTTTTATATTCCTTCAATTTTTGAAAAAATAGAAAAAAACATTTTACTCCACAGTACAGATAAAATTACATATAAAGCAACCACAAGAGTGTTTATAGAACTATATGATGAAACCATATTTAAAAAAAATACGATTAAAAAATAAAAAACACTTCCTTTTAATGAAATGATTTTAATTGAGTAACGGTTTTATTTATTTTTAATGCGATAGCAAAAAATAGAGTTCCTTTGAAGTTCAACGCATTGTTTGAATTTATAACTGATGCCTACCGCTGTTGGGAGTTGTTGCACTCCTGCACTCCATCGACGTCGGTAGTGACTTTCTCTAAAATCTTACCGCCTTCTTCCAAATGTGCATAGTGGACAGTCGTTTTGATTTAACTAAAAAATTGATATCAAAAGAAGTAAAATATCCTCCCGAAATCCACATACTTGTTACAATTAATGGCGCAGTAAGCAAATAACCATTTGCGATGATTTTCTTCTCTGGTGCCATAAAAAAAAATAGTAACATGAAAAAGAAATTATGAAATACACTTTTGGGAACTATTTAAAAAAGAATTGGATAAACTTATAGCATATTTCTCAATATACGTCAATAAGTGTTCAGTCGCGAGAGAACTGACAAGCATACAATGGCAATCCACCCAGATGAAGGAGGGGGAACTCGAGATAAATATGAATAATTCGGAAAATCATTTTAGTTTTTTAAACTTTCTTTTTCGTTTCTAATTCTTTTTATAAATGTTTTTAAATTTTCATCAAGTTGTCCTACATAGATTTGTTCTGTTGTTTTGTGAAGCGCCATGCAATGTCATATGTGCAATTTCACGCAAATGTTGTACAGACCAGCACAAGTGTTCGCAAACTATAACATTTTAGCAGGAGAATTACGATCCATTCCCTTACTGCACAAAATTTCCCATCTTCGCTTAATACGCCTGCTGGAATATCATATTGAATGAAAACATTATGCAAACTTATTTCCAAGATGGTAAAGGAAATGGATGTTTACATGATTTTCGCCTGGTTCTGGTTCGTCACCCAAACGTGCCTGAAGTAATAACATGGAAGAATCCATAGTTTTCCTCTAAATAACATTAAAATATATATTTGTATATTTTCATAGATAAGTTAAACTTATTTATTTATTTCTTTTCCTTGCTTCTTTTTATAATTGAAAATAATTTCTTCTACTTCCTCGTTTTTCTTTGCATTTATTTGCTTGTATATTCACACCAACGGTATTATGTATACAACGTTAGTTTTAGAAATATGCATAAATAGTAGCATAATGACAGAGTTCGTCCCATAATCAAGTGAAAATTCAAATTGAAAACAAAACTTTGCGAAGACTATATGTAATAGATAATTTTGTGCAAAGCCACGAACCCTTTTACGGTTCTCATCATCGTGCGCTACGAAACACTGACAACATTTTGCTTTTGCTTTCATATTGAGCTTGGCTTTTCGTTCGCTATATTTATAAGGGAATATTAGTGATATCAACGCCGCCTGTATAGTACAATAAAATTATGCAAAAAAGAGATAGAAAACTAAGTAAATTGTAGAAGCTTGATCTTTCAAAAAAACGAAATTAGTATAATGAAAAATGACTTTACTTATATTAAAACGATCAATTTAGCTTGGTTTAAAAAAAAATTTTTGGTTTTGGGCGGAGGATATTAAAAAAAGATTTCTGGAATCATCCATGGTTAGACTGACGTTTGAAAAAAGAAGTAGGGACATTGGAATCGGGCAAGGCCGACGATTAGATACTCTACATCACTTCGCCTGGCACAATTATTTACTCGTTTTGGTAACAATACACAAAAAATTACACATTGTTTGCATGCATACTTTTTATAAAAGCTTCTATATTGGAGAACGCTCGAATTATCCCATGACGCAATTCAAATTTTAGAAACTTAATTTACTTTCTAAAAATTGTATTATTATTATTATTATTATAATTTTAGACTAATGAAATAAATTCTTAGACTAAAAAAAAAAGACATTGAGCAGTAGCAGCACAGGCTATCGGCTCTAATATAAATAAATTTAATTAGATAATGAGCTTAGTAGTATTAATAAAGTAATACATAGAATTTATATTCGGTTCTGAAGCTGATTTTAGAATGTCCAAAGGGTTTGTCGCTCTAAATGCAATACTTCTAGCCAAAGAAAACTTAAGGCAGTTGCAGAGAATGTGCTTTATAGTTAGAGTTTGTCCACAAATGCAGATTGGGGAGGAAGACTTCTTCAAGATCCATTGGTGAGTGGCAATAGTATGACCAAGGCGAATTCTCGAAAATGTTTGGATCTTGGTTTTCTCAACGTTTGTTGGATATAAAGGTGGAATTAATTGAGGGTTATTGGAAGAGTAGTGTTGGTGATGGTATTGTAAATTTCCTTCTGCAATTTTCTCTTTAAGTTTTTTTCGAATGTATTTTCGAAGATCCAACTTTTCCATGACAGCATCCATAAATAGAGGAGCAGAAGCAGCATACTTTGCCGCTCGATCAGCCTGCTCATTTCCCAATATACCGATGTGATTTGGTACCCATAACATTTTAATTTTTCCGTCGGGTGTAGTAAGTACATTCCTTAATTTGTTGATGGTGCTCAATCTCGAAGTCGAAGGGTTCCGAATAGCTTGTAATACTGACAAAGTGTCGGTAACAATGACGGTTTTGAGTTTGCTTTTATGGGCAAGGTTCGTAGCGTGAAGAATAGTTCTTGTTTCGGTTGAGAAAGTTGAATTACTTTCGTGAAAAATGTGATTGAGAAGAACCTGTCCTGTAGCATCTATCACGGCACAAGCCGGAGGCAGGCCAAAAGATTTTGAGCCGTCTGTGCATAAAAGATTCCAACCAGTACTCTTACCAATACTTGGGTATTTTCAGCTATTAGATTTCTGAAGACGAAATTTGGAGTACCTTCTTTCTTGCGCATAGACAACGAGATGTCAAAAGAGCAGTCTTTCAAAATGGAGGTTTAACAACAAAAGAGCGGAAAATTTTTAAGGGTATATTCAATTCCTTTGCGACGTACAAACAATGGGGACTATTTTGGCTTTTAACTCATAAAATCTATTTTCTAAAGTTGGGAGACCAGTTTCAATTATAATATTATTTATGGGCGTCGTCCGAAAAGCATAACACCTTGCTCTGACGGCTTGGTGATAGACAGGTTTAAGGATGTTGATATTAGATTTGCAACTATTGCCATAAATTATCAAAGCACAGTCAATCTTGCTTAACACACGCATTTTGGTAAGATAAGCAATAGTGTTAATATGCGCATGGCTTCTCCAAGCAACGTACTGTATGAAATTCATCCTTGTCAAAATGGAATTTTTTAACCGAAGACAGTCAGCTTTCCAACGATGTTTGTTGGAAAAATTGAGTTCGAGAATATGCAGCGTCTGCAAGTTTAGTACTGGTAAGCCATTAATATGCAACAGTAGATTTCGTGCATCGCAAATCTGCTTTCGACAAATGTGCATTTTTTTACATTTTTGTATGGATATTTTAGCCCCTGACGAGTTTGCCCATGCGGAGATCTATCGTCCAATAGATACGAGGATGTTGATTGCTTTCGTGTCATCTTTTTCTTTTGTAAAAATGTATACATCGTCCGCGTAGAAACAACGTTCCACTCTTTGTACACGGCAAAGAATTTTGCTAATTTCGTTGAAGGCGATCTGGAAAAGCATGACAGAAAGGAATTAGATAGATGATTATTGATTCTAACTTTAAACCACCGATGCGACATGAATGATTTGATGTAGTTGAAGAATTTGGGTCCAACATTCCATGATTTCAAGAGTCTTAAAATAACATGAAGACCAATTCTGTCAAATGCTATTTCGCAATCAATTGAGAGAATTGTTACGTGATTTCGTTCGGAAATTGCTTTGCTTGTGAAATAATTAATGTGTAACAGAGCGTCGATGCACCCTCTACCCCTCTTGAAACCAACTTGTTGCTTTGTTATCAGGTTCTTGGACTCAAGAAACCAAAATAGTCTAGATGCCATAATATTTTCCAATTTTGAGAGGCAAGATAAAAGAGAGATTGGGCGATCATGCGATGCGATGGAGACATTTTTAGACTTTGGAATTGGAACAACTGCTGCCAGTTTGCACATGTAGGGTATATGGCCAGTCAAAAATACCGTATTATATAGGTCCAGCAATTTCTTTTTACTTGAATTAGACAGCGCACTGATCATTTGGTAGGAGATGCGGTCTAGACCAGGTGTCCTCCCCTTCGATTTGGAGAGACAATTTTCAAGTTCTAATGTAGATATGTAATTTTTCAGGAAGGGGGCACATCTGTCAGCACAGTTTAAAAAAGGAATTGGAGTCCTTTTATTTTCGATGAAAGCACTGGAAAAGTTGCTGTCAGAGGAGTATTCGCACGTGCGTCAGTTGAAGTTCCATTGGGAGTGCAGATTGCAGAAATTTCGTTCAGGTTTAAAGTCCCATTGAATCTGTTGATTTTGTTCCAGACAACTTTCATTGATGTATTTCTGTGAATTCTTTTCGAAAAAAGTTCGAAATTAAGTGCCTTCGATTTTCGTAATTCCTTCCTGAATAGAGCGTTGGCCTTTTTGTATAATAATAAATGATCATGATGAATTCCCGTTAAATGGCTTTGAATTCAGAAATGATTCGGCCTGTTTTGCTGGATTAATAGGGGACATTGAAAGATTAAGATCGATTATGATTGGAAAGTGATCACTATTATGTAGATCATCAGAAATAGACCAGGAAACCAAAGGAAGAAATGAGGGAGAGCAACATGTTCAATCAATATGTGAAAAAGTGTGATGAGTTAAAAAGTGCGTTGGTTTTCCATCATTTAAAATGCAGAGATTGCTTTGAATGAAGGCCTTTTCTAAAACAGTACCACGAGTGTTGTTCACTGTTGATCCCCATATGGTATTCCAGCTGTTAAAGTCGCTGCATATAATTAATGGGAGAGAAAGTACGGAGAACAAATTGTAGAGTTCTTGCTGAGAAAACGATTGCGAAGGTGGGATATAGCGCGAAAGCACTGTAAATTTTATATTTAACATTATTTGTATCGCCACAGCTTGTATATTTAAGTTTAATTTATGCGTTTGTGAGGTATACTTGATTTTATAAAAATACCAACTCCTTGTTTGAAATATAAATTGTTAGCAGCATTCGTGAAGTATCCAGTATATGATTTAGGTGGAATAGGCTTAAAAGGGGTTCTACAATGGGTCTCTTGAAGCGATATAAAGGTTGGACTGATATCACTTACGAGTGTAGGGAGTTTATCAAAATTATTAAGAAGTCCCTTATTGTTCTACTGTAGAATTTTAAAAACTTTATTTAATTGTAGTGACATGGAAACGGAGTGGAGAGTAGGTTAAGTTGACATGTCAGCGTCTCCGTCGAAAATGTCATTATAAGAATTTTGCGTGAATAATTTGTTCTTACCAGCAGAATAATCTTAGGTGTTTGCGTAAATTTGAAGTGCAATGAGTGGGCACACGTGAATAATTTGAAATTGAAGGTTGATTGAGGGATGAAAGATTGGATTCATTACAGCTTGTAATTTGTTCAGTAGAGTTGAGAGCGGGTGATTCTGGCCAATTTAGTTTATTAGATTTTATCATATGTGCTGTTGTTTTGATTTTTTCAATATTATCTTTGGCGAGCAATGGAACTGATTTGGGAATGTAATTTTTGGTTGATGGTAGAACAGGTTTTTCATTGGAAGTAGTTGGAATTAAAGGCTTATTAGGTACGTTTTGCGAGGCGACAACAGCATAGGTATTGCTTTTGCTAATTCTTTGGGTTCCAAATGGATTAATTTCCCGGTATATGCGTCACGCTTCACCCATGCTACAGTAATTTTCTGTTCTGACTTTTAAAATTTCACGCATTTGTGTAGAACGTGGGCGCTGAGTGTTGATCGTTGCAATTTAAGGAGAAACTACGGGTACAGTTTTCAGCATGTTCCCCAACATGTTAGCACAGGATGGAGGACTGGTGCATCTTTTTGCCGTAGACCCAGGCGTTGGCAGTTTTTACACCTCATGGGATTTGGAATGTAGAGTTCTACTTTACATTTGTATTAAGCTACATCAACCGTTGCCGGTAGCCGATAGCGGTCAAAAGTCAAAATAATTCTTCCCATCGCGTAAAGTCGATATAGAGTCTATATACGTTGTAATGCTGTCTAGTGCTTTTTTAATAGCGAAAGGGCTGATTTGCGAAATTGTTATGGAGGGATCAGTTGGAGAAATCACAACATATTTTTTGTCGATAGGAATGATGCTACTGGTTGGCAACACCGGGAAGTCGGAATTTTAAATTTTTTTCTTTGGGGGGATAGGTCTGCTGATAGATGAAATCTATTTGAGTTTTTAACAGGCGACCCCGGGGCCATTATGCCTTATGGTTGTCTATTATTTAATAAATTGGGAAATAACCACTCAGTTGAAAAGGTTTGGGAACTGCTGAGGATAATGACAATTGTTTTCAGTATTTTGTTTTTCTTTTGTGTTATTTTGTTTTTTTGATTTTTTTATTATATTTACAGAAAACGAAAGCAAATATCGTATCTATGACAATCAGTTTTAGCAAAAGCACAGGAAATACACGAGTTAAACACAAAAAGACACCGAAAACCACCGAAAACAATTAAAGAAAAAAAAATCACAGACGAAAAACAAAACACGCACTACTCAGAACACAAGTCGTTGTCGAATCACAAAAAAAAAATTGTATTATATTTCGGTTTTCATCATAAAAAACTTTTGTTTTTCTTGATAACCTCTGTATATGTTGGTATTTAAGAAATAGACAGACCTATGTGATCCAAATTCCGTATCGTTAATTTTTTTTGTTTAATCTTTGCTATGAACTAATTTTTGTCAAAGAATATTAAAAATTAAACCCGCTTTTGAATGGCTTACCATTCATGAGAAATTTCATTTGGAATGAGGTCCAGGTAATAAAGCCAAGCGGTTCAAATTTTTTCCACTTAACTTTTACCTCAAATTACCGTCACGAACAAATTTTTATTATAAAACCCTAAAAGATAGGCCCTTGTAGCATAAGGAGGCTTACATTTCCTGAGAATCTTTATATGCGGTAACAACCAAAATTAGACCTGCATGGTTCCAACTTAGTAAGGTTGATTTTTTTGTTAAACGATTTTCCATCATAAAATATTGAAAATTAGACGTTGTTGGTATATAAAGATTCGTTTTCGCAGAGTGAGGACCAAAATAGTGTCTCAGTTTGATCCCACACATAAGCATAAGTTTATTTTTTTTTTTTTTTGGGATGAGTAAAAGATTCACTACGGTTACCACCTGACCGGCAAACTTGACGGAAAGAAACAGATGATTTCGATTCGAAGTTGAATTCTTGACAAGCGGTAACGCTGATTCGAAATCCAAGTGAGATGTTAGCAAAAGGAGTATTTTCGGCCTCTTTAAGATTTGAGCTGTCGAAGAGCAAAGATCGCTGGGCTGTTAAGGTAATAAAATGAATAAAAGGAATATTTTGTTAGAGGAAGGGAGGCTAAGACCACTCTGTGTTGCCAGGAAGGTCGGTAGGTAATCCTTTGTGGAATATATGCAATGGTTTATGAAAGACAGTATTGAAGTAGTGTTAGCAAACGAAAGAGAAGTAGAAGAATTGAATAAAATATGTGCGTTTATGAAATGTAGTGGCTGAGAACAGTTTAATGAAGGTGTGTGCATGCGAGTAGTGTGAAATTGTCAAATCAAGGTATAAAGGTAAATACAAGTGGTGAATGCGTGGAGATATCCGGAGTAAATATTTGTGAAAAAAGTCGGAATCTCAATCGAGCTCCAAGGAAGGAGAACAAATTTTCTTGTGAAGGGAACTTCCTGGATCGCAAACGCACGGTTACGTTAGGCGAGTTCAAAAAATTTCCCTAACTGACCCAAAGTTTTCACACCAATACAGAATGCCGAAAAATTGTTACTAAGAGAATTTGTAAAAACTGCAATTTTTTCTCCTATAATGACTTCAAAATATGGTATTATATTGGGAGTAACCGAAAAAGTGGATCGATCCCAATCATAGTTAATGCTGTTTGTCCATGGGTCTAAGTAGATGAGTGCACCAAATGTCACCAAAATATATTCAAAAATTACGACCTGTAAGTTGAACACGAAAATTCACAGGCAGATATTAAATTGACAGACAAGTTTAAATAGATTCAGAAAAGGCTTCTGAATGTCAAAAATTTGTTTTCGTCGTAAGACATTCGATTTTTCGTTTTTGAAAAAAAAAAACATTTTGGAAAGAAGAAAATTTAAAAAACAATCGTTTTCTATTAAAACAAAAACACAAACATACAAGTTTCTACAATATTGTTACGGAAATCCCAAATGTAGTCGTTTTCTACAACCAAATGTACATTCGCGAGGCGTCATGCAGCTACAGACCGATAATTCCGACCGAATTTCGTAACAATATATATATAATATAATCAAAGATTTTTGCGCAACTTTCTAAAATTAAAAAAAAAGATCCTTCGGCCGACGATCCAAACTTAAATAATGAAGGAAAAGTGATATAAAAATTAATTAGTAAAGTCTAATCTGAATATAACAGAAGTTTTTGTGCAGGAACGAGATTGAGAAGATTAAAAAGTGAAACAGAACAACGTGGCGGTTTCAGTATATCTATTAAACTAATTTTATATAAGGCACATTGAACGGAAAAGTAATCCGACAAGAACTGTAAATAACCAACGGCGCTGTTTAACTCGCAAATTGCGCCTACCAATAATTTTAAAGAATGAAATATCATACGCTGGATAATAACTAAATTGTTTTTATTATTATGTCCAAATTCAACTAAGATTGGATGCGCATTTAACGTTGGCTTACCTCAGGTGCGTTTCATTATAAGATAATCATTTTTTAACGTCTTTATCAAAAATCAAAAGCACATTGATTTTTTTTTTTATCATAGATTAATTTTCTTAATAATAATAACACTTTATAATATTCAATATACTAATACCTTTTTGTTTACTAGCATTAAATATCACTTGAGTTTTTTTTATTACAACAATTAATTAATTATTAAAATTTATTAATTAATATTAAATTAATAACGTAATTTTTGTTTTCTTTAATCATTAAACATGTTCTAAATATCTGGGAATTTGCCAATGCTATGCCTGAATAGAACGTACGTGTAATTCAGCTATCTTTTATTATTTAATAAACACGTAATTACAAGCTTGTAATGATTCTTTTTTGGCGGTTTTTAAAACTTATTTTATTTTGAATTATAAATAAGTGAAGTGTAGTTGATTTGGTCATCGTGCTCAGTTTGATGTCGCTCAACAAGCCACGTCGTTATTGGGCTTTTGGCTATTTTATGATTAGATTCGCACTAAGCACAATGCCCTTATCATGTTTTAATTTTTGCCACCTTTCGTTTCGGCTCTTATCTTTGTCGTTAACTTTTACTGATTTTTCTTTTGTAGGACTGTTAGTCTAATCGTATTTTACTTTGAAATGTCTTTGAGGCATTTGGCATATTCAGCTCATCAATCATTTGCATCGAACACACACAATTGCACAATTGGAATGTTTATTTTCGTTATCGTCACAGAGTTACAGAAATTATTCGTAAGGAAAGAAAACATGGTTTGCTACATTATTTTCTGAAATGGACTCATTACCCATGTGGAAAGTTCTGAAAGGTTTTAGGTTCTCAAATGATAATGACTTTCGGTGTAACTTTAATGTTAGCGAAACTAATGACTATTTGGTTAATGTTGTTCGATCTTGATGGACATTTTCGTCCAGATATATATCTGATGACGAACTATGGTTAGCATAAAATCCACATGGAAATTCAATTCTTTTTATTAAACTTATTTTCGCACATATTACCGCTTTTTCATTTATCACATCGCCGCTTGGAACACCGCTTCTATTGTTCCAATTCTAAAATCTAAAATTGCGAGTTCCCTTTTTTGTTCATAGAAATATTTTACCGCCGTAATACTCTTGCCGCCATGGATATAAGTAAAAGCCCTGTTATTGAATTTAACTGATGCGATTAGAAATAATGTGAATAAGGATTTCTTGACTTAGATTTCTTGGATTAGTTGATTTACCTAAATTTTTTAACTGAATTAGTTGTTTCGTAATTGTTTTAAAGTTGAATGAACTTTTTCTATTTTCTAGGTCTGCTTGCACGCTTACACAGTCATATTTAGCTAGAAGATGTCAGTTTGTTCATATTGGTGAAGTATATTCCAAAGCACTCCCCTTATTCTCTGGGCTTCTCCAGAGTTCCGTTTTAGGCCTCTTCTTTTTATTATATATATGTTAATATATAATACCCAAATATAATGACACCAGTAATCTACAGTACATTTTTCGGGGCAACAGCAACTCCAAGATTTAAGATACTTATGAAGCGAAAAACGTACCTGAGAGACGCTTCCAATTCACTTGCGTTACCTGCAAATATATTCGTTTTTTTGTTTGTGAGCAATTTATATCTATGTTAATTGTTACAAGTGTATTAACCAAAAATATGCAGATGTTGGTGTATGGAGATTACCAAATTGGAAGTAAAGCATTGCACTTGGTAAACAGCGATATAAATTACAGCATCACGTAGCTTTTTCATTAAAATATTTTTAGGTGATAACGGATATTCTTTAGAGCAGAGGTTAACGACGCCGTACAGAAGTCTTGCTTGGTATATTTAAAGCTCGTTTCCCTTTTAGTGCGTTACTCATATGCTTATAATTAAAATTGTCCTAACTTCGTAACTTACGAGGGTGTACTTAACAGCTGTTGTTGAAAGTCATCAAGCAATGCTAAATGTTACTTCACATGTTAAAAAAAGAAGCGTAAGCTTAGAAGGTTTCAGATATGGAAACATCCCTTGAATTTTGCTGCATATATATTCATTGACAAGCAAAACTACCGGCGTACAAATAATCGTCAATTGCAGATGGTGATTTTGGAATTTTCTTCGTAATAATAATCTTTCTGACTTCATCACCGAGAATAGATTTGTTTGAATTAAAAAGCTTGGGGACTATTTTGGCTTTTAACTCGTAAAGTCTATTTTCTAAAGTTGGGAGACCAGATCATGAATGTATTAGTTTGGGGAAAAAGAAATCCATTATTTTTATATGAATTTCAGGACTTTATTTAACATGCTTCGGATTGTCCGATTTGGGTCAAATATGCACCGTTTTGTTATATGATTTGTTGCCATTTTAAAGGTAACTTCAAAATGCCTCTCTCATAGAAGTCCTGGTCTCTATTTGCAAAAAACTCTAGTAGTCGATTTTCACAATCCTCCTTAGATTCCAATTTTTTCTCATTAAAGAAATTTTGCAATGCAAGAAAAAGATGATAATCGCTTGGTGCCAAGTCCGGACTGTATGGCGGATGCATTAAAACTTCCCAACCAAGCTCCCGAAGTTTCTGGCGAGTCACTGTAGAATTGTGTGGCCTAGCGTTGTCCTGGTGGAACACGACACCTCTCCTGTTGGCCAATTCTGCCCGTTTCTGGTCAATCGCTATCTTTAAACGGTCCAGTTGTTGACAGTAGAGATCAGAATTTAGCGTTTGGCCATATGGAAGCAACTCATAATAAATAATCCCCTTCCAGTCCCACCAAATGCATAGCAAAACCTTCCTGGCCGTTTGAGGTGCTTCACCGCTCTTTGACCACGATCGTTTTCGCACAGGGTTATCGTATGTGATCCATTTCTCATCTCCAGTCACCATCCGTTTAAGAAATGGGTCTATCTCATTCCGTTTGGCCAAGGCTTCGCAGATGGAAATTCGATCCATCGTGTTTTTTTCTCTTAATTGGGGTGGCACCCAAACATCGAGCTTCTTTTTGAATCCAGCTTTGTGTAAATGGTTTAAAACTGTTTTATGGTCGATTTTTAGCTCCTGGGCGATGTTACGACTGCTAACATACCGGTCAACTTCGATCATTTCTCCAATTTTATCGACATTTTCGACGACCGGCCTACCTGTGCGAGGTGCATCTTTAACATCAAAAATTCCTGAACGGAATCTACGAAACCAAAATTGCACATACTTGGCTGTTACAGTAACGGAACCATAAACACTATTCACAATTTTAGCCGCCTGGCTTGCATTTTCGCCTTTGTCAAAGGAGAATTTTCTCTTTGTTCACTTCCATTTTTAACACGCTGTAACTCACAACTGAATGCACCAAACAAAAACAGCAAAAGAATTTTTTTTACTGCGAAATGTTACCTTTCCAACGAGCATAAATATGAAATTGTTTAATCGATACTTTACGAGAAATCTATCAGTGCAATAAAAACTAATATATTTGCTTTTCCCCTTTAGAATTTCGTTTCTTAGAAAAATCAACTAATTTTCATGAAAACTCAAATCAAAAATGGTATTTTCGCAACAATATTGATAATTGTTGTGAAAAGTCATTACAGTTACCTTTTATTTAAAAGAAATCTTTGATGGAAATCTTTCGCTATATTATTGTTTATTTAACCGTTTGAGTACCAGACAGTTTTGAAAAAAAAAGTGTCGAAGAATCCCAAGCAACGCGATCGCGCTGTTTAGATTTTATGTCGAGAAAACCCAGCACATTTCGAGCATTGTCAACAACTGACGGTGCCTTACGTATTGTCGAAGTCGAGCGCAATACAATTACAATAGTACTATAGTAGTGCAATAATATATTACAAAATAAAAATTTCTATTTTGGTGTTGTGTTTTCTATAATTTTTGTGGAACAAACTTGACACAATAACAAACAATTTAAATGCATTTAAATGCATAAAATTAAACAAGCGCTATGGCGCCGCTTGGTATTTCTCGACATCAAACCTAAACAGCACGATCGCGCTGCTTGGGATTTTTCGACAGTGTTTTTTCAAAACTGTTTAGTACTTCTCGACATGAAATCTGAACAGAGCAATCGCGCTGCTTGGTACTCAAACGGTTAAACAATATCTAATCATGTGCTCTGTTTTGGCATGACTGTATTAATACAATACACTACAATAGTTTATTTTTGCAAGTTTCGTTTTATTTCATTAAACTTTTGACCCCGTTTGACCAACTGATTCCGATGAGTGCGCAGAAGATATGGAACTGCACGTCGATATCACTGACTTATTACCTTTTAATCAAAATATCGACTATTTCTCATGTATAGAATTAAACGAATAGACGTGTAAAAGAGTTTGTACGTCCTTAATCCGAAAATATCCCAGGGCATGCAAAATACGTTCACAACGCTGTGAACGTCGGTATAACTTAGTCTAGAACCATATAAATTGTTAGTTTAGAGTACAGCGATACATAATTTTTTCAATTGCCGGTTGAAAATATATATAACAGTTGACATATGATAATGAAATAATAATGATGATTTTTGTTGAAAATAAATGTAACATTTCTGACATGTGCATATTAATCTCTTTCACTGTTTAACAAAAAGAGAGAAAGAGAGACTAGATTTGTTAAATATTAATAAACTCAGCGCTCAATTGCTTTGTTTCGTCTAATATATTTGCTATTTTTTCGCCTTTCAGTTTCGTTTTCTTCCCTCTTCTCAGAAAAATGTTTATACAATAATTGTGAAAAATATACATATAACATAAAGCCTAAAACCTTTCCTCTTAGTTTTGCCGTTCCCTGTCTTTTTGCAGTTCTCTATGTATTTTCATACTAGCAGAGAGAATTAATAACCATAAGCACCAATTTTATTTTTAAAATCGAAGACATTGTACATCGGAAGCCTTTTTGCAGTCTCTGATAATGTAACGCAAGTAGCGTTGTTACCTTAATAGTTATTGCACTGCTCGCTCTTTCATTCTCATTATTCGTGTAGGGAAAGATTATAAGAAAGGTCTTCCAACACGACGGAACCCTATATCACGTCAAGAACATATGCACTTACGTGTTTTTAAGCGCACATGCGCTATGGTAACCTTTGTAGGCGTATGAAAAAAAAAACCCAAACTATATGTAATTTGTTTTTATTTTATGCATGCGTCAGCATTTACATGAATTTATGTTGAAAATCTTAGAATTTGGTTCGTAAAATGTTTCAATAGAAAAGCTCTCATAGGCCTGAGAAGACATTTGTAATTAAGAAATGTGGGAATAATTTATCTTTTTTTAGTATAAACAGTAGTCCAATAAGGTCTGCAAACACTATCGAAAATTGGGGTCTCTCTCGTTAAAAACGGTATCTACGGGTTTGTACTCAACAAAAGGTATTGTTTAAGAAACAAAAACTTATATTAAATAACACTTCAAAATTTTGTTTTTAACTTAAGATAAAATTATAAGCAAAAAATATAATTAAATTCCATAAAAAACAAAAAAGGGTACTCATACAGCGAATCTATATCACAAGAAAGTTCGAAAAAAACATATTTATTTAACAGTATTTAGTTTTTGTACTTGTTTTCTTACATTTAAATATCCCTCTTCTTTATTTCGCATATTAACAATCGAAAATTTGCTGGATGTGTAAAAAAGATCCAATGTACATTTAAATATTAGTTTGTCAATAAAAGAGAGTTTTTTTATTTCTTTTCTTCAAAATGTCACAAAATATATAAGCACACAGAAAAATTTTTCAAGTGCTTATTATTATTATTATTTTAATTTTAGACTAATGAATTGAATTCTTAGACTACAAAAAAAGACATTGAGCACTAGCAACACAGGCTATCGGCTCTAATTTAAATAAATGGATATTAGATAATAAGCTTAGTAGTATTAATAAAGTAAAATATTGAATTGATATTCTGTTCTGAAGCTGATTGTAGAATGTTCAAAGGGTTAATCGTTCCAAATGCAATACTTCTAGCCAAGGAAAAGTTGAGGCAGTCGCAGAGAATGTGCTTTATAGTAAGAGTTTGTCCACAATAGCAGATTGGGGGAGAAGACTTCTTCAGGATCCATCGATGAGTTGCAATTGTATGACCAAGGCGAATTCTCGAAAATGTTTGGATCTTGGTTTTCGCAACATTTGTTGGATATAGAGGTGGAGTTAATTGAGGGTTAATGCAAGAGTAGTGTTGATGATGGTATTGTAAATTTCCCTCTGCAATTTTCTCTTTAACTTTTCTTCCAATGTATCTTTGAAGATCCAACTTTTCCATGACATCATCCATAATTAGAGGAGCAGAAGCAGCATACTTTGCCGCTCGGTCAGCCTGCTCATTTCCCAGTAAACCGATGTGACTTGGTACCCATAAAAATTTAATTTTTTCGTCGGGTGTAGTAATTATATTCCTTAATTTGTTGACGGTGCTCCATCTCGAAGTCGAAGGGTTCCGGGTAGCTTGTAATACAGACAAACTGTCAGTAACAATGACGGTTTTGAGTTTGTTTTTATGGGCAATATTGGCAGTGTGAAGGATAGCTCTGGCTTCGGTTATGAAAGTTGAAGTGCTTTCGTGAAATATGTGGTTGAGAAGAACCCGTCCTGTAGCACCGCACAAGCAGGAGGCAGACCAGGAGATTTTGAGCCGTCTGTGTACAAAAGATTCCAACCAGTATTGTCCAATACTTGGGTTTTCTCAGCTATTAGATTCCTGAAGACGTAATTTGGAGTATCTTCTTTCTTGTGCATAGACAGTGAGATGTCAAAAGAGCAGTCTTTCAAAATCCAGGGAGGTTTAACACCAAAAGAGCGGCAAATTTTTAAGGGAATGTTCAATTCCTTTGCGATGCACAAACAACGGTCAATTGCAGATGATGACTTTGGAATTTTCTTCGCAATAATAATCTTTCTTACGTCATCACCGAGAATGGATTTGTTTGAATTAAGAAGCTTAGGGACTATTTTAGCTTTTAACTCATACAGTCTATTTTCTAAAGTTGGGAGACCAGTTTCAATTATAATATTATTTATGGGCGTCGTCCGAAAAGCATAACAACTTGCTCTAACGGCTTGGTGATAGACCGGTTTAAGGATGTTGATATTAGATTTGCAGCTATGGCCATTAATTATCAAAGCATAGTCAATCTGGCTTAACACAAGCATTTTGGTAAGATAAGCGATAGTGTTAATATGCGCTTAGAAATGTGGTTATAAAGTTAAAAAATGAGGAAAAGTCGTGGAAGAAATAGCAAAAACCATTGGAATTGGCAATGCTATTACTGGAACCGATTAAAAAAATTACAATAATACAAATACCACAGAATCTAAGCATCGATCAGGACGCTCAAAGAAACTGACAGAGCGTAAAAAACGAAATATCAGAATTATAACAAATCAACCGAAAACTAGTGCTGTTGATACTGCAAAGGACTTAGAAAAACATAAGTCAACTAGTCAAATGTCTTAAGATCCAACGATTTTCATAGCCATTCAGAGACATGCATCCCCAGCCAGGACAGGTAAAAATTAGAAAAACATTAAACACGAAAAAAGCGGTATTTTGTTGATCCCTAATCAGGTCGAATAAAGTCTTACACTACAACCTGTTCAAGTGTTTGATAATCTTCGATTTTATCGTAGAAACACTCATGTGAAAGTCGATCAACTTGTAGTTCTCATTATATTGTTTACACAATCATTGTTATCATGGTATGCTCTGATATTAAGTAATCGAGAATGCCTAGACATTTGCTGTGGAATATTAAAGTATATTTTAGATATTTTGCAATACCGTAAGCAAAACAGTAAAAACTGGTTTTGTACAGACATAATCTGTTTACGGCAAATATCATATTATGGATACCAGATAATCGAAAATTATTCCAGAGTAGGTCTCAGGACCGATTTCTATAGCAAATTTTTTGGCCTACTGCTTAATGGAACACAATGTGCATTTTGTTTTATTAATAGTAATATTAACATGTGCGTTGAACGACAGTTTTCTTTTTTCGGTAACAGAACCTGGTTTATAAATTTGAACGTTATTGATTTCGTGCGACGTACTGAACGCAAAAAATCAGGTGCTTATATTTGTTAATATTCGGAAACATAAAATAAAAACAGCACTATTTGTAAAAATTCTCAAGGCCCTTCTGAAGATAGATTTGTGCATAACAATCACTCGAACCGAAGATCAGCTCAACGTCATTCACATACGAGAATATTTTATTACGTTTGGTAAGTGATTTATAAACAAGACACACAAAACAGGACCGAGATGACTATCTTGACGAATTTCAGAGTGTATTATGACTTCTTTAGAGATTACATTATTATACAGCACATGTTGAGTCCTTAGGGTTAGATATGAATATATGCATTTTACAAAATATTCGTGAAAGCCAATATCCTTCAATTTATTTAGAAGTATGTAGTGATTGACCTTGTCAAATACCTTGCTAAACTCTGGATAAATTGCATCAGTTTGTTTCCAATCGATGAAAGCTTCATTGATTAACATAACAAGCTCAACAAATTTGGACGTCGTTGATCTATTTTTCATAAATCCACGTTGATAGCTTGGGATAGCTTGCAAAATTTGTGGCGACAAGTTATCAGTTATTATTTACTCAAACAACTTGGGAAGGGAGCTTAGCATAGCAATATCTCGATAATTGGAATTACCGGTTCTGCGACCGCCCTTGAAAAGCGGGATATTAAATGATTTTTTCCACTTTAACGAGAAGCAGATGGATTATATAGTTTAGTCAGCGGTGCATATACATTTACCACACAGTTTCTCAGCACATAACTAGGTACACTGTCAGGGGCTGCCTTAAATTTGTTATCCATATGTAACATGTTATTGCAAAGCTGAGAGTCAAGCAAATTCAATATTGTCGCTGTACGGAAGTCTAGTTTTCATATCTGGGTTTATGTTGGTGATACTGTTACAAACGTCTCCTGATTGAATTCAACGTATACCAATTGCGTTATCATCTGTAAATTCAACGTTGTTTAGATTCATCGGCGAAGGATCTTTTTTACGACGACAAGAGAGAGAAATTGTTGGACGATGTGTATTCTCAGATGAACTAACCAGACAGCGATTTGCAGCTATTTCAGGAAAGTTGAAAAAGCTAAGAACTAAGAGGATCCCATTGCAATTAGTCACACGATTACATTGAGGAAGGCTCCGCTAATATATTTTACTAAAAATCACTATGACTCTTCAGATGTTGCCGTTGGGACCGTACAGCCAGAATCGACACCAAGTGATTCGTGCTACAGTGAAATCCTCCAATGCAACGATCATATTGGCAAGTTTTAAGATGGCAAAAAGTGCCGGTGATTGCACATTAAAATTTAGCCATATTTTAGTAAAAGCCAAATAGCAATACTCTATACTCATTAATACCAAGTAAGTAGACCGAATTTTGGAATTTAAGACCCTGACATTTTGATAAATGATAACCACTGGGAAAGTGAATTCTTTTACTAAAAAAAAATCTGATCTGGTTTTTTTAAAAAAACTGGTCGCAATGATTTAGTTACCACATTTTCAAAGATTGTGTTAGGAAATGAGATTTTGAAGGATTATAAGGCTCTTGGCTATATGGTAGGTATTTTAAAAATGCTAGCTTGACTTAAGTTAAGAGGCGTGACTTTTACCGCAAGATATGTTCATCATCGCAGACTATGTTATCACATGAAATGTTCGACACTAGCCTGAATACAAATACTACTTTCCTAGGTGGTAAAGCTCCTAAGGGAATTATATTTATTCAAGTATGTAATTTGTCTCCTTATCTGAACCTTCTGCGCATTTCGAGCCACATGTTGGTCGACAGTTTTGTGTAACAAAGATTAATTAATTGTGTGTTGTGTAATAAAAGAACTATACATATTGAAAAGGTCGAATGGAAAGGAACGCATGGATGCTAGTACCATTGATAAATTAGTTAGCTCGAAAATAATGAGGTATTTCAATATTAGTCCCACGAACATTTCATAGAAGATTATGCTAAACATACACATGGTAATAAAATTAAATTTTTCTGATAGTTTTTAGCGTCTTTTCAAACATATCAAAAATTTATAAATGCGTAGTGCCTTTGCAAATTGTTATAACACGATGTGGACAATGCAGCGTTTGTACTGTAATTTTGCATGAGATTTAGTAGCAATAACTTAGCTTTTTTGATTTTGCGATCGTAATTAAAGGCTTAGTTTGTTTTATATGTGCACGTTTGCTAATATTATTTAATTTTAATATTTATTTTACATGTTTATTTTTAATTTATCATAAATCGTAACTTAATAAAAATATTTTTAGCGAAGACACGAACCTTGGAAAAATGTGTGTTATCTTGAAGGCTTATTTTCATCTCAGTTTTCAATCTACTTTCCTCTCATTATAAAAACAAACTTAGCACTTTTTTTTAAAGTAAAAATATAATTTAAAGTATGTTAAATATAAATATCTATTTAAAGAAACCAACTCAAATAATTCTAAGATCCTTCGGGCTTATAGGAAACGCCAATACAAATATACTTCGAGCACGGTACAAACACAAAATAAAATTAAATTAGTACAGGTAATTGATATACACAAATCCAAATGCAAGGGTTCAATAATCTTTGATAATTTAACGGCAACCACCATTTGTTGGAAAGTACTTATCGTGACAGCATCGCTTCATTACGTACCTATTGATCGGCATCTTCTAAATTGTACACTTTTCTTTGCAACCACTTGTCGTATAATTTTCGTATACTTTGTGTTTTAAAAGCCTTATCCAATGTAGGTCTCCTTTGTAGCTTGAGACGTTTATGTGATGTCTTCTGTAAGGTTGAGCTTCCATGACTAACGCATACATTGGCACAAACGAATTAAAAGAGCAAAGTTTCTTCACAATTTCACTTTCTAGTTTTTAGGATTTAGTTTATTTTTTTGTATTTTGATTCATCTTCATTCATTCAGTCATGTACGTAAATGTTATTTTCCTCAAAACCGCGTA
Source organism: Glossina fuscipes (assembly GCF_014805625.2). NCBI lineage: Eukaryota > Metazoa > Arthropoda > Insecta > Diptera > Glossinidae > Glossina > Glossina fuscipes. The sequence goes on from NW_023998432.1 coordinate 5,020,873, forward strand.
TTAGAAGAAAAAGATTCTTCTATTTCGCAAATATATTAGCATTCTGTGCACTTCATTTAGAACTCAAATCTTTTTTCTTTGTGTAATTATATATAAACAAAGTAATCTTCTTTGAAACTCATTTTTGTGCTTTTTTATTGTTATTGTCATTGCACATTTTACAAAAATATAATAATAACAATTTTACAGAATTTACATTGGAAATGTATTGCAAGGATTGTTTACAATACTCGAGACTTCGAGTAGTTTCTTATTTTCTTAAGTAAATTCTTGATTTATATTTTCTTTCGCGGTTGTATTCCCTTATGCAAATGAAATGCATTTTTTTATATCTCTTATTTCAAATTTTTAATTAAAATTTAATTTATATAAATTAATATTGATTGTGCATTATTCTGTTAATATTATTATATTTAGCCCTAGCCGTTATGATGTTTCTAAACTTTCTATTGCTGTTCATAAATTGTCTAATATTAAATTCGAAATTTATTCTTTGTTTTCAAAATTTAATACACTTATCTTAATCCACTCCAGCGACAATTAATCATAATCGACCTATTTAAAAAAAATTGTCTCCATTTTTTTTTCAAATTCCCTTAAAGCAATCTGTATCACAAAATGCCTTTTAAAATTTTTTTTTTTTGTTTTATTACAATCCTTTAGTCCTTCAATTTCGAAGTTTGATTGTAGAAATAGAAACAAAGCACATTTTTCTTTAGTCTCTATTTTTAATCTATCTTTATTTGTTTTTATAGGAAGTAGATCTCTTTTATTTATTTATTTTTTTTTTCTCATTGATTTCATCTAATATTTCCTTTTTTTGTTTCCGACACCAGACAAAACTTTTTTCTTTATTGATCGCTGTCCTCCTGTCAGCCGTACCGGAAATCAAGGCCAACCAAATATCAACAAAAATGTCGTCAAGACATCTCCCTTTTTTAAGAAAAAGAAATGAAAGATTACAAGACCACAAAGTTGTGTCCGATAACACCACTGAACCACCCCCCCCAAAAAAAAAAAAAAAAAATTCAATCCACACGTTCATATAAAAAATCTATTATAGCAGTGATTTAATAAGATTATTATGGTTACATTTTTTTATTCTTTTTTTTTTTTTTTCAATTTCTTTTCATTCTAGTTTTTATATTTTTTATTTTAACATATTTAGTATTAATTGTGTCCAGACTAAGTAAATGCATTTATAATTTATTTCTTAACTTATGTATGAAAACTTCTTTTTAAATTTATAAAAAAAAAAAAATTAGATACATCTCAAGCCTTTTTAAGACGAAAAAACTGCATCCAGAGCTGCCAGAGCTGCATTCCTTTTTTCCATATTGCGCGTAATATTAATGAAGTGATTGTTAATTATTTTCTTTTTCGTCTTTTATTGGTAGAAAGCATGTTTCCTAATTGCAATTTACTGAACACTAATCGCGGATAATCAAATGTTTATAATTTCGTAGTCTTCTTTTCTTTGGCTCTTTGCACTTCCTCTTCTCTTTTACGGTTATGTTAAAATGTTTTTGCAATTTATTTTTAGGAACAATTTTCTACAATCTCATCCTCGCTGGTCCAATATTTGGTTAAATATGTAAATTTTGTGTCAGCAATTTGCCAAAATGTGGTTTTAGAATCAAAAATAAAGTTTTAGAACCAAAAATAAGGTTTTAGAACCAAAAATAAAGAAATCAACGCAAATAAAAAATTTATAAAAAATTAATATTTTATTAATCTTCATAATCTGCGTAAATTTTATAACACTATCGAGAGCCTTTTTGTGTATTAATTGATCCATAATTTGGAAATTACCATTTATAATACTCTTATATAAAAATTTATATTTTAAAATAAATGATCTTTATTGCTTGTTTTTCATTCTTTCAAAAATAATGCATGGCATAAAGTGAAATTACAAATCATATAATATAAAAAAAAAATGTACATTAGTGTAAAATAAATATATATTAGACAAATAACCTTAAAATTAAAAAAAGGTCATTATTTCTGTTATGCTTGTTTTCTTTTTTTTATGTTAATGTACACATGCAATACCATATGATTTGTCAATTCCCATAAAGTTTTGCAAAACGTCGGGAAACTTAACTAACCCGAAAATAGGAATAACGCCTGATTGTGTCAGCTTTATAATTGTTGGCACTTTTATCTTCGCTAAACTCTTCTCATCACTAGATGAAGAAGTACTTAAGGATATACACGACGGATTTTGATAACTTTGTTTTCTTTTATGTAAAACATATTCTTAATGTAAATTGTATGTTGATAAATCTTAATAGAAAGATTAGTAAAATTCTCTCGTTTTTCTTTGTTCTTAATCTATTAACGGTGATATCTTTCTATAACATGTTTTGCTTTACTGACACTTTTCATTCTGTTCATTAACTTTTCACAACTTGTTTCGCTGTGCACAATGTACAAATAACTTCTTGAAAATTTTTCTCTTTTATTTTTTTTACATTACTTTTCCTTGCAGGCATTTCAGACTTTCAGACATACCAACTTTTTTTGAATTTTACTATCCTACATGCTACAACGCTACGATGCTTGCACCAAATATTACAAAGCGAAAATTAAATGGTGCGGGTTGTGAGAACTCAATAAAGGCAATTTGGAGGAGAGGGATGGAAGTAGACCCTGCTTGTGTTCGTAAATTGGTGCCCTAAACTGTGCAGTATCAGTTGGATGGGGAGAAAGATTTATTTTTCTTTTTTAGAAGCTTGGGCTGACCTACGTACATTGAAAAAGGCGATTTTGTTGCATCCACCTAGTTAACAAGAGAGTAACTACAATATCCATTTGTGTTAACGTACTTGTTAGAATTATAAATGCGGAAATTTTTTAACTGGTTATTGAAAACAAGATTAATAATATCCGAACTACTAGTTATAGGGGTGATAAATAGGAAAAGATGGATTGAAGGATTAGGTGAAGCAAGATCTGTAATATCATGTGCGTGTGTGTTTATTAGACTTACTTTCATGTAGTAGTGTAGTTGGCCGCCACTTTTGTGGAACCACCCTAAACCATCGTGAATTAACCAATGTAGTAGTAAGCCTATGTTCTCATGTCTATAAAGTTATTTAAATAAAATATAGTGCAATCTTGCAGTGCCACTGAAACAGGAATGGAGACCTATGACTCATGCGTAGTTTCCATAACGTAGCTAACTAAGTCGTGAGGAGGAGGGGTTTATAGCTTTGCTCACGAATACTCCTAGAGTGGTTTCACCTAAATAATCGCACGTACTTGCCGTTTATTTAATTAACGGAATCGACACCACAATTATTGAGCTAACCGAACGAACACTTGGTTCCTGAGCTTATCCCAACCGATCTTGCCTACCGTCTCCCTTCTGCCCATAAGGAATTGTATTGGGACACCCATAAGTTGGATCCCAAGACCCCTCTAATCCACTTTCCTGTCATTATAACGAAACCCAACTTAGTGGATATTTAAGAGTAAAAAATATATATATATACGTATATATATATATATATATTTTAAAGCATCTCTAATTAAAATGCCTATTTAAAGAAGCAGCTAAAATAAATTTAGTACAAATATTTTCTGAAGGCGGTAGCAATACAAAAAAAATAATGTTGAATTAGTACGGGTACTTGACATCTTTGCGTCAAGTTCAAGATCTCAATATTCTTTTGTAACTTTACAGCAACCAGTTCTCATTTATTGGCACATTCTTACCTTGGCAACATCGAAGTATCACGAGCACATTGCTTGGCATCGTTATTTAATTTCTCAAGGTTTTAGAAAACTCTCTTGGCCACAAACTACTACCTTTCTCCATACAGCTATCATTTTGACTAAAGCATACACATTTCATCACATTACCATTTCTGAAATTTTATGTATTTGATCAACTTTCTTTATTCTATATTTGTTTTACCTTCACAATACGTGTCTCCCTTTCGTTTTAATTAACTGTTCAAGAACATTCAGGTTTAAGCAAAATCTTTACTCGGTCAGTGGTCTTTTAATTCTATTTACGAAAAATATAATGTATAACTTTATTTACAAATTATATCTTTGTTGTATATGTGATATAAGCGTTAAATTAGTAATTTCTTATTTTTTGTTTATGTAATTATTTATCTGTAAGAAAAAGAGATATTGGAATTTAAATGATCCATTAACTTATCTTTATATTTCTTCATGTTCTGTCTCGTTAGGTTTTGTTGTTGTAAGTATAAATAAATCATAGCTTCTGTGATTATTTCTGCTGAGAGTAGCCGTAATGCCATACTCATTTTTTACATAAGTTTTTCTCTAAACACTATGTTTACGTGGAACACTTGGTAGCAAGATTCTCTTCTTAAACTGAATTCTGTGATGTGTATAAGTAGAAGCTGGGTTTGTGCGTTTTGCTGCCTGACTAAGTGCAGCTACACTCGCATTTTTTTTCTTCATTTTTTGTTTTCGTATATATATTGTTACGAAAATTCCAAATTCAGTTATATGTCAGCTAAGTAATTTTCGTAAGAATAAATTCCCTAAAGAAGGAA